>NW_019942996.1:134063-141302 GCF_002910315.2 Salvelinus sp. IW2-2015 | reverse complement strand
TGCGCCTCCCATAGTCTGTTCTGGACTTGGGGACTGTGAAGAGACCTCTGGTGCATGTCTTGTGGGGTCCAGGGGTGTCTGAGTTGTGTGCTAGTCATTTAAACAGACGAGCTCGGTGCATTCAACATGTTAAACATTCTTACAAAACAAGTAATTATGAAGTCAATCTCTCCTCCACTTTGAGCCATGAGAGATTTACATGCATATTATCATTGTAGCTCTCTGTGTACATCCAGGGCAGTCGTGCTGCCCTGTTCTGAGACAATTGTATTTTCAGAGGTCCCTCTTTGTGGCACCTGACACATGACTGACAGTAAGTCCAGGTGCGACAAAACTAGGGCCTGTAGGACTTGCCTTGTTGATAGTGCTGTTAAGAAGGTAGAAACTAGCGTCTGTAGGACCTGCCTTGTTGATAGTGCTGTTAAGAAGGTAGAAACTAGGGCCTGTAGGACCTGCTTGTTGATAGTGGTTGTTAAGAAGGTAGAAACTAGGGCCTGTAGGACCTGCCTTGTTGATAGTGTTGTTAAGAAGGTAGAAACTAGGGCTGTAGGACCTGCCTTGTTGATAGTTGTTGTTAAGAAGGTAGAAACTAGGGCCTGTAAGGACCTGGCCTTGCTTGATAGTGTGTTAAGAAGGTAGAAACTAGGGCCTGGTAGACTGCCTTGTTGATAGTGCTGTTAAGAAGGTAGAAACTAGGGCCTGTAGGACCTGCTTGCTGATAGTGATTGTTTAGAAGGCAGAACTAGGCCTGTAGGACCTGCCTTGTTTGATAGTGTTGTTAAGAAGGTAGAACTAGAGCCTGTAGGACCTGCCTTGTTATATGTTGTTAAGAAGTGTGAAACTAGGGCCTGTAGGACCTGCTTGTTAAGAAGGTAGAAACTAGGGCCTGTAGGACCTGCCTTGTTGATATGTGTTGTTAAGAAGGTAGAGAACTAGGGCCTGTAGGACATGCCTTGTTGATAGTGCTGTTAAGAAAGTAGAAACTAGGGCCTGTAGGACCTGCCTTGTTGATAGTGCTGTTAAGAAGGTAGAAACTAGGGCCTGTAGGACCTGCCTTGTTGATAGTGTTGTTAAGAAGGTAGAAATAGGGCCTGTAGGAACCTGCCTTGTTGATAGTGCTGTATTAAAGGTAGAACTAGGGCTGTAGGACCTGCCTTGTTGATAGTGCTGTTAAGAAGGTACAAACTAGGGCCTGTAGGAACTGCCTTGTTGATAGTGTTGTTAAGAAGGTAGAAACTAGGGCCTGTAGGACCTGCCTTGTTGATAGTGCTGTTAAGAAGGTAGAAACTAGGGCCTGTAGGACCTGCCTTGTTGATAGTGTTGTTAAGAAGGTAGAAACTAGGGCCTGTAGGACCTGCCTTGTTTGATAGTGTGTTAAGAAGGTAGAAACTAGGGCTGTAGGACCTGCTTGTTGATAGTGCGTTAAGAAGGTAGAAACTAGGGCCTGTAGGACTGCCTTGTTGATAGTGTTGTTAAGAAGGTAGAAACTAGGGCTGTAGGACCTGCCTTGTTGAAGTGTTGTTAAGAAGGTAGAAACTAGGGCCTGTAGGACTGCTTGTTGATAGTGCTGTTAAGAAGGTAGAAACTAGGGCCTGTAGGACCTGCCTTGTTGATAGTGTTGGTTAAGAAGGTAGAAACTAGGGCCTGTAGGACCTGCCTTGTTGATAGTGTTGTTAAGAAGGTAGAAACTAGGGCCTGTAGAAACTGCCTTGTTGATAGTGCTGTTAAGAAGGTAGAAACTAGGGCCTGTAGGACCTGCCTTGTTGATAGTGCTGTTAAGAAGGTAGAAACTAGGGCTGTAGGACCTGCCTTGTTGATAGTGTTGTTAAGAAGGTAGAACTAGGGCCTGTAGGACCTGCCTTGTTGATAGTGCTGTTAAGAAGGTAGAAACTAGGGCCTGTAGGACCTGCCTTGTTGATAGTGTTGTTAAGGTAAGAAAACTAGGGCCTGTAGGACTGCCTTGTTGATAGTGTTGTTAAGAAGGGTAGAAACTAGGGCATGTAGGACCTGCCTTGTTGATAGTGTTGTTAAGAAGGTAGAAACTAGGGCCTGTAGGACCTGCCTTGTTGATAGTGTTGTTAAGAAGGTAGAAACTAGGGCCTGTAGGACCTGCCTTGTTGACTAGTGCTGTTAAGAAGGTAGAAACTAGGGCCTGTAGGACCTGCCTTGTTGATAGTGTGTTAAGAAGGTAGAAACTAGGGCCTGTAGGACCTGCTTGTTGATAGTGCTGTTAAGGTAGAAACTAGGTCTGTAGGACCTGCCTTGTTGACAGTGTTGTTAAGAAGGTAGAAACTAGGGCCTGTAGGACCTGCCTTGTTGATAGTGTGTAAGAAGGTAGAAACTAGGGCTGTAGGACCTGCTTGCTGATAGTGTTGTTAAGGAAGGTAGAAACTAGGGCCTGTAGGACCTGCCTTGTTGATAGTGCTGGTTAAGAAGGTAGAAACTAGGGCCTGTAGGACCTGCCTTGTTGATAGTGTTGTTAAGAAGGTAGAAAACTAGGGCCTGTTAGGACTGCCTTGTTGATAGTGTTGTTAAGAAGGTAGAAACTAGGGCTGTAAGGACCTGCCTTGTTGATAGTGTTGTTAAGAAGGTAGAAACTAGGGCCTGTAGGACCTGCCTTGTTGATAGTGTTGTTAAGAAGGTAGAAACTAGGGCCTGTAGGACCTGCCTTGTTGATAGTGCTGTTAAGAAGGTAAAACTGGGCCTGTAGACCTGCTTGTGATAGTGTTGTTAAGAAGGTAGAAACTAGGGCCTGTAGGACCTGCCTTGTTGATAGTGTTGTTAAGAAGGTAGAAACTAGGGCCTGTAGGACCTCCTTGTTGATAGTGTTTTAATGAAGGTAGAAAACTAGGCCTGTAGGACCTGCCTTGTTGATAGTGTTGTTAAGAAGGTAGAAACTAGGGCCTGTTAGGACCTGCCTGTTGATAGTGCTGTTAAGAAGGTAGAAACTAGGGCCTGTAGGACCTGCCTTGTGATAGTGCTGTTAAGAAGGTAGAAACTAGGGCCTGTAGGACCTGCCTTGTTGATAGTGTTGTTAAGAAGGTAGAAACTAGGGCTGTAGGACCTGCCTTGTTGATGGTGTGTTAAGAAGGTAGAAACTAGGGCCTGTAGGACCTGCCTTGTTGATAGTGCTGTTAAGAAGGTAGAAACTGGCCTGTAGGACCTGCCTTGTTGATAGTGTTGTTAAGAAGGTTAGAAACTAGGGCCTGTAGGACCTGCCTTGTTGAAGTGTTGTTAAGAAGGTAGAAACTAGGGCCTGTAGGACCTGCCTTGTTGATAGTGCTGTTAAGAGGTAGAAACTAGGGCCTGTAGGCCTGCCTTTTGTTGATAGTGTTGTTAAGAAGGTAGAAACTAGGGCCTGTAGGACCTGCCTTGTTGATAGTGTTGTTAAGAAGGTAGAAACTAGGGCCTGTAGGACCTGCCTTGTTGATAGTGCTGTTAAGAAGGTAGAAACTAGGGCCTGTAGGACCTGCCTTGTTGATAGTGCTGTTAAGAAGGTAGAAACTAGAGCCTGTAGGACCTGCCTTGTTGATAGTGTGTTTAAGAAGGTAGAAACTAGGGGCCTGTAGGACCTGCCTTGTTGATAGTGTTGTTAAAAGAAGGTAGAAACTAGGGCTGTAGGACCTGCCTTGTTGATAGTGTTGTTAAGAAGGTAGAACTAGGGCCTGTAGGACTGCCTTGTTGATTAGTGTTGTTAAGAAGGTAGAAACTAGGGCTGTAGGACCTGCCTTGTTAGACAGGCTGTTAAGAAGGTAGAAACTAGGGCCTGTAGGACCTGCCTTGTTGATAGTGTTGTTAAGAAGGTAGAAACTAGGCCTGTAGGACTGCCTTGTTGATAGTGTTTTAAGAAGGTAGAACACTAGGGCCTGTAGGACTGCCTGTTGATAGTGCTGTTAAGAAGGTAGAAACTAGGGCCTGTAGGACCTGCCTTGTTGAATAGTGTTGTTAAGAAGGTAGAATAGGCGCTGTAGGACCTGCTTGTTGATAGTGTTGTTAAGAAGGTAGAAACTAGGGCCTGTAGGACCTGCCTGTTGATGTGTTGTTAAGAAGGTAGAAACTAGGGCCTGTGAAGGAACCTGCCTTGTTTGATAGTGGTTGTAGAAAGGTTAGAAACTAGGGCCTGTAAGGACCTGCCTTGTTGATAGTCCTGTTAAGAAGGTAGAAACTAGGGCCTGTAGGACCTGCTTGTTGATAGTGCTGTTTAAGAAGGTAGAAAACTAGGGCCTGTAGGACCTGCCTGTTGATAAGTGCTGTTAAGAGGTAAGAAAAACTAGGGCCTGTAGGACCTGCCATTGTTTGATAGTGTTGTTAAGAAGGTAGAAACTAGGCCTGTAGGACCTGCCTTGTTTGATGGTGTTGTTAAGAAGGTAGAAACTAGGGCCTGTAGGACCTGCCTTGTTGATAGTGCTGTTAAAGAAGGTAGAAACTAGGGCCTGTAGGACCTGCTTGTTGATAGTGTTGTTAGAAGGTAGAAACTAGGGCCTGTAGGACTGCCTTGTTGACAGTGCGTTAAGGAAGGTAGAAACTAGGCCTGTAGGACCTGCCTTGTTGATAGTGCTGTTAAGACAGGTAGAAACTAGGGCCTGTAGGACCTGCCTTTGTTGATAGTGTTGTTAAGAAGGTAGAAACATGGGCCTGTAGGACCTGCCTTGTTGATAGTGTTGTTAAGAGGTAGAAACTAGGGCTGTAGGACCTGCCTTGTTGATAGTGCTGTTAAGGTAAGAAACTAGGGCCTGTAGGACCTGCCTTGTTGATAGTGCTGTTAAGAAGGTAGAAACTAGAGCTGTAGGACCTGCTTGTTGATAGTGTGTTAGAAGGTAGAAAACTAGGGCCTGTAGGACCTGCCTTGTTGATTAGTGGCTGTTAAGAGGTAAAACTAGGGCCTGTAGGACCTGCCTTTGTTGATAGTGTTGTTAAGGTAGAAACTAGGGCGCTTAGGACCTGCCTTGTTGATAAGTGTTGTTAAGGTAGAAACTAGGGCTGTAGGAACCTGCCTTGTTGATAGTGTTGTTAAGGAAGTAGAAACTAGGGCCTGTAGGACCTGCCTTGTTGATAGTGTTGTTAAGAAGGTAGAAACTAGGGCCTGTAGGACCTGCCTTGTTGATAGTGGCTGTTAAGAGGTAGAAACTAGGCCTGTAGGACCTGCTTGTTGATAGTGTTGTTAAGAAGGTAGAAAACTAGGGCCTGTAGGACCTGCCTTGTGATTAGTGTGTTAAGAAGGTAGAAAACTAGGGCCTGTAGGACCTGCCTTGTTGATAGTGTTTGTTAAGCAGGTAGAAAACTAGGGGCCTGTAGGACTGCCTGCTGTTGATAGTGTTGTTAAGAAGGTAGAGCACACTCTTATTATGGGGACAGACTTCTCCCCATCGTTTTAGCCCCCTTTTATTCAACACTGTTATTGACAATGACAGTTTTACCAATCCAGGGTTACTACCAGTAGTTTAGTCACTGTGTATCTCTCAGCTAACTAAATCGTGATACTTAGACAGCTGTTACTCAGTCAACGTGGTGTGGGTGTATACCTTTAGGGAACACTGTTTTTGGATCTCAGTCTTAAATCTATCCGTGGTGTGGGTATACCCTTTAGAGGAACACTGTGTATCTCAGTCTCTCTAATCATCGCGTGTGTGGGTTATACCTTTAGGAACACTGTGTATCTTCAGTTTTTAATCTATCCGTGGTGTGGGATACCTTTTAGGGACACTGTGGTATTCCGTCTTAATCTATAGTTCCGGCAGTGGTGTGGGTTTATATCAGTACCGTACCTTTAAGGGAACAACATCACCTAATCTTTGTGTAATCCATCGTCTCTCAGTCGTTATAAATATTGTTTCTAAGTTCTCCCCCGTTGGTGTTGGGTATAATCCCTTTAGGGACACTGTGGTATATAACAAGCAGAATAGATCTAGTATCGTTTAATGAAGATAGGACTACATTTTGTCTTCTAAATTTGACTTTATAAAAATACTTCACGTAAACAAATGGTTAACTTGGGCATTCAGCTTCATACTATAGGAGATCAGTATCACATAGGATGTTTAAATCAACGCCCAGATACTCTGTTTGACGAGACAATGATCAAATCAACCTATTACTTAGCTTCAACATAATGATTTGAAACCTATGTCCGACATCGTTCACAAATCCAAGCGGAGACATTCAAAAGTTTGACTATTTCTTTAGTTTTTTTTAAACACAACCATTGCTATCATGTCCTGTGTTTTAGTTAGATGGTGCAACTCTAGACCTAACAACTGACAACCCCAAATCATCCCACGGACACCCACCCAACGCAAACAGAAAAAGGAAGGCTGGGCGGTGGAGGGTTRTGGGTGGTGGTTAGAGTGGGCTGAGGTGTGCAGCAGTGGGGTAGTGTGGGACACCTTCAAATTTCAGATGCGAGTCCTTCCTCCTACCTCCAACAATGGAGTGCCTCAGGGATCCTGAGCAGCTGTGAGCTGGATTTGATATAAAAAAAACGTAACTTCTTAGCCAGGGTAAATAACGCCAAAGATGCCCAGGTGCACCTTTTGTTTGTGTGTGACTTTTGGCAGCAGAGCGGCTTTCGCAACAGGGCCGGGAGATGAATAAAGATCACAATGCAGGCTAGGCAGAGAGCGTAGGCTGAGAGAGAGAGAAGCTTTAGAGAGCTCTGCTGCTGATGACAAACATAATGCCAGGACTAGTGGTTCAACAGCCCAGAGAGTCGGCTGGGTGTTCATAGAAACATAAAGAAAAGAGAAGGAAAACAAGTAGAGCAGAGCAGAGTAGAGCAGAGCAGAGCAGAGCAGAGCAGAGCAGAGCAGAGCAGAGTAGAGTAGAGTAGAGTAGAGTAGAGTAGAGTAGAGTAGAGTAGAGTAGAGTAGAGTAGAGTAGAGTAGAGTAGAGTAGAGCAGAGTAGAGTAGAGTAGAGTAGAGTAGAGTTATTATTTTGCACCCAATTTGTAAGGAATGCATCCCGCTGAGGTTCCCGGGGCTGCCTCTGTGTCTGTCTCAGCCCCGGGGCTGCCTCTGTGTCTGTCTCAGCCCCGGGGGTAAACAACAGGCAGGGGAGGGGGTACATTTATAAACTGCTCACAAAGGCAAGACGGGACTTTCTTTAAGACCCATGTCCACGATCAATCTCTGTAATGCCTTCTGTGGAGACTGGAGAGGGACAGAAAGATGGAGGAGCCACTAGAACGTGTTGTAAGTGACGGGTGTCATTTCAACCTGACTTCAAAGATGGCAGGTTGAAAC
>NW_019942996.1:130037-133388 GCF_002910315.2 Salvelinus sp. IW2-2015 | reverse complement strand
TAGTGTGAATGGAGGGAGGAAGAATACTCAGAATATCAACTATAGTGAATGGGGGACGAGGGGGTGTAAGCTCATAGAGACTTACCCAGAAAGACTCACAGCTGTAATCGCTGCCAAAGGTGATTMTAACATGTATTAAATCAGGGGTGTGAATACTTATATAAATGTRATATTTATGTATTTAATTTTAAATAAATTTGCAACATTTTCKAAAAACATGTTTTCACTTTGTCATTATGGGGTATTGTGTGTAGATGGGTAGAAAAAAAATCKATTTAATAAATGTTTTGAATTCAGGTTCTTAACGTTTTGTATACTCAGTGTATATCKCCCCCTTAAAACTTTCCTCTGTGATTTATATGATAGGCTAAATTGATTTATCCTATAATGTAGATTCATTTTTGATATCCTACATAAAGGATTTGATGCCAAGGCAAGGTTTTAATACATTTTTGGGAAAGGAGAAATGTGTTTGTGTGAGATTCGCGGCAGATGGCTTTGATTGGTTGTTCCTTTTAGGTGGGCGGGTGTTCATGTATGAGWTCACTCCTTGTCCGTTTCCTGTCTGGASTTCATCTCTTTAATCAGGTAGAAACCTGTAGGCAGGTAGCGTCATGATGGTCAGCGTATGTGYGAGGAATGATGACAGGTGCCAGTTTTGTGTTTTCTTTCTTATTAAATGGAGTTGAAACTGAATGAAACACAGCCAAGCTCTTTTCATGAATCCCTCTATAGGATGAATATCCTAGCGTAACATTTTCAKTAGCATATTATTTTTCAACTAGTATATGATTTTTCTCATTMCTGCAGCCATTTTGAACATTGTATTGCCACTGAGAATGACAGAAGCAGCGTTGAAAAGTGAAAGGAAAAACACATTGGACTTGGTGTGAAAATCTCAATCTGTATTTTGGGGRAATTCAGACTAAAAGATTGCAACGCAGTTGGTGAGAAAAGGCCTTWACACTCTGTAAGATCGTARTTTAGCTAGCGATGTTGGCAAAAGAACAAGCTTTCAAATCATGCCCACCAGATTGCGATTTACAGTATAATGGAATGTTTTTCAATTGCGTAAACAACAGTAATTGTGTGATGGCGGGGATGCAGSGGTTGTGTTCCAAACTAAACAACTACAAGTGTGCTTGCTATTAGAGTGTTGGGTCAGTAACCGAAAGGTTGCTGGATTGAATCCCTGAGCTGACACGGTAAAAATCTGTCGTTCTGCCCCTGAGCAAGGAAGTTAACCCACTGTTCCCCGGGTGCACGAAGACGTGGATGTCGATTTAAGCACCCCACGCACCTCTCTGATTCAGAGGGGTTGGGTAAATGCTTAAAGATACATTTTCAGTTGAAGACATTCAGTTGTACAACTGATTAGGTATCCTCGTTTCCCTTTCCCTCGTTCCTCAATGGCAAAGATAGAAGAGCTATAAAAGTATATCTTATAGCTGAAGACTCTTCTTTTGAGTCATAAAATTAATTGAAATTGTTAAGAAAATTGTGCACACTTTGGAGAGGTGTGTCCACTTGGAGACACCAGTTAGTCCTCTCACTCAAACACTTGTAATATTTTTTCCAGGAATATTCTTATAATGTTACTGAATGTATCCAGAGTATTTAGTTATCAACAAATACGGTGAAAACTACAGTAAATGTCAAATGCCATCAAATCAACAGTGTTTTGGATTCTGTCTTGTATCAGGTGAACTGTTGTGTCCTCACCTTTGGTTTAATAATTGGTCCATTATCTCTGTCATGACGTTGCCCTCTCTGGGGATAGCGAGTACCATCCCCCCCTCTCTCTGCACCATCCCCCCCTCTCTCTCACCCCCTACCAACAGGCTCTGTTAGGCATGGCATACATTCCTGGAGGAGATGATCTCCTCATGGCCAGAGTACAGAGAGAGAGTGAGTTTTCATAGAGAGAACAAAGGAACTTCTTCCACCTCACAGAACTGGAGGTCCGAACAATATTCATGTTCTGGAGAAGGTATAAACGGTCGGTGAAGTAGCCAGCTACGAACTGGTCCGTTTGGTACAATTTTGTGAAACTCATGAGAGACAATACAGCCACATTACCATAACTCTGTTTATACAAGAGTCTCAGTTGTGAGGCTTGCATCTAATTGTTGTATAAAATGAATGAGTAAAGATGAAACWATTTGTGAAATTATGCAATGTGATTTTAGACTGTTTAATGAAGGAAACTCCAATTCCGTTTGGAGTTTAACTAAATCATTGGCCCGCACCATGAGCACAGACATTGATCTGGCGTCATGGGACAGCCCCTTTCTACTGTTACGAATATAACCCCCACCGGGAGGAATTCCCTTTAGACCAGCTTACCTCGATAACCCAGAGGGCTAAGGTTTGAGTAGATTGTTGAATTCTTAACCATACCATGTGGTTAAACTCTGACATCTACTCTATAAGGACATTTCTGAATGGGACTCTAAAGTATCCATTCTAACCACGAAAGACAGGCTGATGAACTTCCAACAGAAAGAAGGACGATTCCAACAGAGATCCCGACAACACTGAGCGTAAATATATATATTGATTGCAATTATTCCAGAATGAGTGAGCGTTCATGTGCAAAGGATTAGCATTTCAATTGTTATAATTATAAACTTTGTAGTGTCTTTTATCTTTCGTGGCCTTCTCAGTCTCTTTGTCTACCAAGCCACGATACCGGTTTAGCCCACTAGGGCACATCCCCTATCATTTCCTTGTAACCATCTCTACTTTGTTTGTGTGTGCATTTCTGTGATTATTTAGTTAGTTAATAAATAATTAAATGATTGAGACAATTGATGTATGGATGATTCATAGTGAAGACTGCAGATAACCAACAATTTACGACGTTTGGAATGAGACTAACGTGAGGTAAAGAATAATTAATTAATTAGAAGACTAAATGATCAGATTAAAATATCGGAAAAGTTGTATTAGGAAAATTATAACTTTGTTTCGATTCGACCGAAACTTCATTTCGATTCGACCAGAGAAGTCAATAGCCCATTTAATGTCCAATGAAAGCCTGTTGAACGTTGGCACATTTCAAATCTACCAGTGTGTGTGCAAGGTAGAGGGACTTGATATGGTTCACTGGTTATTACACTGAGCAAAATGGTGTAAATTCAACTCATATTAGACATATTTGACAGCTATAATAACCAGCCTGTTTTTATAATGGAGGCAGGGACCCGTTTTATAATGGAGGCAGGGACCCGTTTTATAATGGAGGCAGGGACCAGTTTTATAATGGAGGCAGGGACCCGTTTTATAATGGAGGCAGGGACCCGTTTTATAATGGAGGCAGGGACCCGTTTTATAATGGAGGCAGGGACC
>NW_019942996.1:117909-130012 GCF_002910315.2 Salvelinus sp. IW2-2015 | reverse complement strand
GTATTTATAATGGGAGCAGGGACCGTTTTATATGGAGGCAGGGACCTGTTTTATAATGGCAGGCAGGGACCCGTTTTATAATGGAGGCAGGGACCCGTTTTTATAATGGAGGCAGGGACCGTTTTATAATGGAGGGCAGGGACCCGTTTTATAATGGAGGCAGGGACCCGTTTTATAATGGAGGCAGGGGACCCGTTTTATAATGGAGGCAGGGACCCGTTTTATAATGGAGGCAGGGACCCGTTTTATAATGGAAGGGGCAGGGACCCGTTTTATAATGGAGGCAGGGACCCGTTTTATAATGTGAAGGGATCGAGGCAGGGACCCGTTGAAACAAAAACCATAGATGGTTGACTTGATATAAACAGTGTTTTGTAGACAAACAGTATTTCCTTTTTTTCAACCCAGTTTTACTTTTATAAAGATCTAGGCAATAAATGTAAAAGGTCATGACATAAATATGACATTATCCAAAGCTAGTTAAAAACTACCAATCAATAAAGAGAGTGATGGTCCTTTATGAAGCGACATCCAGTATATCTCGCCACACATGGTAAGTAAATAATGGCTGGAATGTAGGTGATATAAACATACAAGAGGGGTCAGGCAGTGTGACCTGTTACTCAGGCAGTGTGACCTGTTACTCAGGCAGTGTGACCTGTTACTCAGGCAGTATGACCTGTTACTCAGCAGTTGACCTGTTACTCAGGCAGTGTGACCTGTTACTCAGGCAGTGTGACCTGTTACTCAGGCAGTGTGACCTGTTACTCAGGCAGTGTGACCTGTTACTCAGGCAGTGTGACCTGTTACTCAGGCAGTGTGACCTGTTACTCAGGCAGTTTGACCTGTTACTCAGGCAGTTTGACCTGTTACTCAGGCAGTTTGACCTGTTTACTCAGGCAGTGTGACCTGTTACTCAGGCAGTGTGACCTGTTACTCAGGCAGTGTGAATGTTACTCAGGCAGTGTGACATGTTACTCAGGCAGTGTGACCTGTTACTCAGGCAGTGTGACCTGTTTACTCAGGCAGTTTGACCTGTTACTCAGGCAGTGTTGACCTGTTACTCAGGCAGTTTGACCTTTATCAGGCAGTGACCTGTTACTCAGGCAGTTTTGACCTGTTACTCAGGCAGTTTGACCGTTACTCAGCAGTGTGACTGTTACTCAGGCAGTGTGACCTGTTACTCAGGCAGTTTGACCTGTTACTCAGCAGTGTGACCTGTTACTCAGGCAGTTTGACCTGTTACTCAGGCAGTTTGACCTGTTACTCGGCAGTGTGACCTGTTACTCGGGCAGTGTGACCTGTTACTCGGGCAGTTTGACCTGCTTATCAGGCAGTTTGACCTGTTACTCAGGCAGTGTGACCTGTTACTTCAGGCAGTGTGACCTGTTACTCGGGCAGTGTGACCTGTTACTCGGGCAGTGTGACCTGTTACTCAGGCAGTTTGACCTGTTACTCAGCAGTGTGACCTGTTGATCAGGCGTGTGGACTGTTACTCAGACAGTTTGACCTGTTACTCAGGCAGTGTGACCTGTTCTCAGCAGTTTGACCTGTTACTCAGGCAGTTTGACCTGTTACTCAGGCAGTTTCCAAGAGAAAAGGTATTAATGCTCAAATGTGGGTCTGATTTTAAAACAGAGAGGGGGGTTGGAGGGAAAATAAACCCTTTCCCAGAGCCGTTTTTCATCAGAGGAAACGAGAAGAGGTCCATTTGACAGTGCTTGAGGAAGCACTTCGGAGGGAAATTAGAAGGGGAGGGGGACATGTCAGCATAATAATGTTGGTGGCTCTTTTCTTCTTTCTTTTTCAAACACAGGAAGAGGTCCATTTGACAGTGCTTGATTCACAGCTTTTATTTCAGTCAGCTACAGTGGTTAATTTAAATATCTTGAAAAGGAACAAGCTGTAAACCACGTCCTTATACCTGCCTGGTCTAAAACACAGGTCGAAAAGTTCAGGGAGGTAGAGAGAGAGAGAGAGGAGAGAGGAGGGAGGTAGAGAGAGGTAGAGAGAGAGGTAGAGAGAGATAGGTAGAGAGAGTAGAGAGAGACAGAGAAAGAGACAGAGATAGAAGAGACAGAGACAGAGAGAGAGACCGAGAGAGAAGAGGGGTAGAGGTAGAGAGAGGGAGGAGCGAGAGAGAGACAGAGAGGGGTAGAGGTAGAGGAGAGAGAGAGAGAGAGATTATTTATGTTTACAAAGAGAACTTGTTTACAACAGTGGTGTCTGGTGGTTCAAGCCCTCACCCTGTCCCAAATTACACCATATTCCCTAAACAGTGCACCACTTTTGACCAGGGCGCCATAGGGATATAAAGCAATAGGGTTTGACCAGGGCCCATAGGGATATAAAGCCAATAGGTTTGACCAGGGCCCATTGGGATATAAAGCCAATAGGGGTTGACCAGGGCCCATAGGGATATAAAGCAATAGGGTTTGACCAGGGCCCATAGGGATATATAAGCCAATAGGGTTTGACCAGGCCCATAGGGATATAAAGCCAATAGGGTTTGACCAGGGCCCATAGGGATATAAAGCCAATAGGTTTGACCAGGGCCCATAGGGAATATAAAGCCAATAGGGTTGACCAGGGCCCATTGGGATATAAAGCCAATAGGGGTTGACCAGGGCCCATAGGGATATAAAGCCAATGGTTTGACCAGGGCCCATAGGGATATAAAGCCAATAGGGTTTGACCAGGCCCATAGGATATAAAGCCAATAGGTTTGACCAGGGCCCATAGGGATATAAAGCCAATAGGGTTTGACCAGGGCCCATAGGGTATAAAGCACATAGGGTTGACCAGGGCCCATAGGGATATAAAGCCAATAGGGTTTGACCAGGGCCCATAGGGATATAAAGCCAATAGGGTTTGACCAGGCCCATAGGATATAAAGCCAATAGGGTTTGACCAGGGCCCATAGGGATATAAGGCATAGGTTGACAGGCCTGGATAGTAGGGTTTGACCAGGGCCCATAGGGTATTAAAGCCAATAGGGTTTGACCAGGGCCCATAGGGATATAAAAGCCAATAGGGTTTGACCAGGGCCCATAGGGATATTAAAGCCAATAGGGTTTGACCAGGGCCCATAGGGATATAAAGCCAATAGGGTTGGACCAGGGCCAAAGGGTATAAAGCCAATTAGGTTTGACCAGGGCCCATAGGGATATAAAGCCAATAGTGGTTTGACCAGGGCCCATAGGGATATAAAGCCAATAGGGTTTTGACCAGGACCCATAGGGATATAAAGCCAATGGGGTTGCCATATAAAGCCAATGGGTTTGACCAGGGCCATAGGGATATTAAAGACAATAGGGTTGGACCAGGGCCCATAGGATATAAGCCAATAGTGTTTGACCAGGGCCCATAGGGATTATAAAGCCAATAGGTTTGACCAGGGCCCATAGGGATATAAAGCCAATAGGTTGACCATTAAAGCCAATAGGGTTTTGACCAGGGCCCATAGGGATATAAGCCAATAGGGTTTGACCAGGGCCCATAGGGATATAAAGCCAATAGGTTTGACCAGGGCCCATAGGGATATAAAGCCAATAGGTTTGACCAGGGCCCATAGGGATATAAGCCAATAGGGTTTGACCAGGACCCATAGGGATATAAAGCCAATAGGTTTGACCAGGGCCATAGGGATATAAAGCCAATAGGGTTTGACCAGGCCCATAGGGATATAAAGCCAATAGGGTTTGATGGGCGAAGGAGGCGATAAGGCAACCCAATGGTAAAGACATCAACACATCTGTTCCTATACACACTGAGTGTATAAATAACACCTTCCTAATATTCCTAATACTACATACCCTGTTCAAAGACACTACAATCTTTAGTCTTGCCCGTTCACCCTCAGAATGACACACATACACAATCATGTCCCAATTACTTCAAGGCTTAAAAATTTCTTTAACCTGTCTCTCTCCTCTCCTTCATTCTACAAAAAAATAGAAAGGAGAATATTTTGTTTTATCTGCGAGCCAGATGCAATCATCAAAAGAGGCCACACCTGTCGGGAGCCATAGGTTCGACCCCTGATCTACACTGATTGAAGTGGATTTAACATGACATCGATAAGGGATTATATGTTTCACCTGGATTCACCTGGTCAGTCTGTGTCATGGAAAGAGCAGGTGTTCTTAATGTTTTGTACCACTCAGCAGCAAACACTCTTCCTTGCAATTCTAAGCTGTGGAGACCCTGGGGACATGTGAAGAAGCTGTTGGAGAACCCTGGGGACATGTCAGAACTTGTGGAGAACCCTGGGACATGTCAAATAAAGATATAGTAGTACTGGTAGCCCTATGGTGGTGGAAGATGAAGCAGAGCAGTGGAACTTCCTGAATGAGCCCAGAAGTGTTATTATTTCTATTCCAGCAGGCTTTGAATTATAAACAACATGGGCAATATCTAATGGGCATATAGACTGGGTGGTTCGAGCCCTGAATGCTGATTTGGCTGACAGCCATGGTATATCAGAACGTACCACGGGTATGACAAAACACTTATTTTTACTAATGACGTTGGTAACGGGTTAATAGCAATAAGTTGTGTGATATATGGCCAATATACCACGGCTAAGGGTCTTAATATCTAATGGGCAATATCTAATGCATATTGTTGTTATGTTCTCGATAGCATAGCCAGGGCGGTGAGGGTTGGAGTTGGTACCCTAACTGGGGCTGGTGAACTGGAGAGAGAAGGTCAAAGGCTGGGAGGACCAGCTCCAGAGGAGATGGGAGGAGATGGAGGGAGGAGAGGGAGTGTAAGGTTGGTACACTAACTGGGTGGTGAACTGGAGAAAGTAAAAGGCTGGGAGGACCAGCTCCAGAGGAGATGGGAGAGAAGGAGGGAGGAGAGGGAGTGAAGGGTTGGTACACTAACTGGGCGGTGAACTGGAGAGGAAGGTCAAAAGGCTGGAGGACCAGCTCCAGAGGAGATGGAGGAAGAAGGAGGGAGGAGGGAGTGAAGGTTTCGTACTCAACTCTGTGGGGTGAACTAGAGAGAAGGTCAAAAAGGACAAGCTCCGAGGTATGGGAGGAAGGAGATGGAGGGAGGGAGAGGGAGTGAAAGGGTTGGGGTTCCACTGAACCTGGCAGAGTGATATTTCTGTTCCTCCATTCCTAACTCCTAATGGAATGGTAGAGGTATGTTTTGGGGGGGAAAGCTCATTTATGTGAGTGCTGTTAATAATGTGACTCTACTCACAGTCATTTTCCCACTGCGGTTTGCCTCCTCTCGTCTCTCGCCATGCTTTTCTCATAGGAGTTATCTTTTCAGCTCTTTTTCCCACCACTTGTCCAGTGTTTTCCTGGAATTAATAATAACATGTGAAAATTAGTTGAAATGTTTCTTTTAAATGTGTAGAAGATTCAAAGTACTGTTTTGTAGGTTGTTTTATTAATAGGGATCTTTATTGAAATGCTTTACATCTCTTGCTATATGTTCATTATTGCCAATTATTATTCTTCTTGCATTATCATATATTTAGCCAATTAATCTCTGCATTATTATAAGGACCATTGCAGGGTTTATCATCCTATTTTTGTTGGAAGTTATATAATTTACATTATGTTAGCTAGTAGATTCTTGAAGATTATACTTTATAAATTTACCTCAGACTTTTAGTTCACTTGTCGTACCCAATTCAGAATCCAGAATTATTCATTGCTTGTTTTTACTCCATTGTTGTCAACAGGTAAATTGTTTAACTAACCCATAACCATGGTCTAAAAACTATCATTTTTATATATCACTGGTAGAGTCTAGTCCTTGCACCATAGCTCTGTCTTGTCTCAATTGATTGAGCTCAGTTGCATTTATCTCAGTGTCCCTCCTAATCCCTCAGCTTTTTATCTCGTACAGGCGCAGGTTGGTGCCTGTGTTATTGTTTCACCTGCGAATGCCTTTAAGCTGCAAATGGGTACAACTGGACATTTTTCAAGTAGAATTTATGGAGATGGGTCTAAGCCTTTTCAAGGGGACTCTTTTGCAGTTAGTTGGTACTAACCGGGTTTTCCCCAGCGAGTAAAGACATTTACAGCAAAAGTTTTCACATGACATTGTTAACCATAATATCAAATCAACTCAATGTATTTATATAGCCTTCGTAACATCAGCTATATCTCAAGTGCTGTACAGAAACCAGCCTATAACCCAAACAGCAAGCAATGCGGGTGTAGAGCATAATATCAGAAAAGCACATACTCTCTTGTTGTTTCACATTTGTTCCGTGTATACAGCTGAAATGTAGATTTGGAGTCAATAATACCGGCATAATGTCAAATGAAATTTAAAATATTGGAGTCACACTATTACCGCCATAATATCAAATGAAATTTAGATTTGGAGTCACATAATACCGCATAATGTCAAGTGAAATTTAGATGTTTGGGTTCACATAAATAACCGCATAATGTCAAACTGAAAATTTGTTTGGTTAGAGATTTAATGAATGTAAAACATTTTTAGCGAAATGTCTTGAGTCAATTCGACCCCTTGTATATGCAAGAATACATAATTTCAGGAGTAACAATGTGCTTAACGAGTCACATAATAATTTGCGTTTGAACTCTGTGTTCAATAATCAGTGTTAACATGATATTGTTGAATGACAACCTGATTCTCTGTACCTCACACATACAAAAAAAGCAGCAGAGAAAAAGGGACAGACGACTGAAATCCCTTTATAGAAATTTTTTTAATGTTATTTAACCTTAATTTAACTAGTCAAGTCAGTTTTAAGAACAAATTATTATTATACAATGACGGCTACCAAGGCAAAAGGCTAACCCTGCAGAGGAACGGGGGATTAAAATAAAATACCAAATATAGGGCAATACACCAACTGTCAGTAAGAGTATCCATTATTGAGTCTTTGATGAAGAGATTGAGATAAAAACTGTCCAGTTGAGTTTTTTTGTAGGTCATTCCAGTCGCTAGCATGCAGCGAACTGAAAGCGGAGCCGACCCAGGGATCGTGGTGTACTTTGAGGACCTTTACAAGATGTGACTGACAGAACGGGTGTTGTATGTGGAGGATGAGGGCATGCAGTAGATATTCTCAGATAGGGGAGTTGAGCCTAAGAGGGTTTTATAAATAAGCTCAAACAGGTAGGTTTTTGCGACGGGTATATAGAGATGACCAGTTTACAGCAGGATATGAGTGCAGTGTTTAAAGAACATTGGTGGCAAATCTGATGGCGAATGGTAAAGAACATTTACGCTCGAGAGGGACCCTTACCTGCCGATCTAAATTACCGGTCTCTGTTAATCTGGCATGGGTAAGGATGTTCATCTGAATCGGTTAGTTTGGCAGTGGGGTGAATGAAAGAGGAGCGATTTACGATTAGAGCAAAACAAGTTAGATGGTACCGTAGCCTGCAGCTTTGATATGTGCTGAGGAGAAGGCAGTTCCACTATCCATATCCCAAAAGAGCAAAGAGGGGCTAGTAATATGGGGATGAAGTGGTTTGGGTGTGCTATTAACAGATGGCTGTGTACAGGTAACAGTATCCGGTAAGCTGCTCATGAACAGCTGATGCTTAAAGTTAGAAGGGGAGATAAGACTCAGCTTCAGAGATGTTTGCCAATTTCTTCAGTCATTGGCAGCAGAGAATTGGAAGGAAGGTGGCCAAAGGAAGGTGGCTTTGGGGATGACCAGTGCAAAATTAACACTGCGAGTGCGTGCTACGGGTGGTGTTGCTAACGCGGGGCTTTATTTAGCAAAAACTTATAGATGACCTGGAGCCAGTGGGTTAGGCGACGGATATTGTAGTGTAGTTGAGGGGCAGCCAACGAGAGCATACAGGTCGCAGTGGTGGGTTACGTTTTTGGCAGCATGAAGTGAAGAGGTTTGTTGCGAAATAGGAAGCCGATTCTAGTTTAATTTTGGATCTTGGAGATGCTAATGTGAGACTGGAAGGAGAGATTTACAGGTCTAACCAGACCGTAGGTATTTTGTAGTTGTTCCACATATTCAGTTGCAGAACCGTTCCAGAGTGTGATGCTAGTCGGGCGCGGGAGGGTGCGGCAGCAATCGGTTGAAGAGCATGCATTTCAGTTTATACAGCATTTTAAAAGCAGTTGGAGCCACGATGGAGTGTTGATATGGTGTTTAAAGCTCATTTGGAAGTTTGTCTAGCACAGTGTCCAAAGGAGGGAGGAAGGGAGGGAGAGGGAGGTTAAGGGTAGAGAAAGCTTGCTTGGACACTAAGAAAGCTTTTGTTGCTAGAGATTTCAAAATCCGGGGAGGGGCCAGCTGAGTTATTTAACAGTATCATCTGGTCATACTAAATGAATGAGAGAGCTTCCTACTGCTGAGCTATGTTGGTTGATTGTCAAATTGAGAAGAGCGTGGGGCACTTAGGATCGAGCCTTGGGGTACTCCCTGGATGACAGGCAGTTGGCTTGGGACGCAGATGTTCTGACTTCATTACACTGCACTCTTTGAGAGACGGTAGTTAGCAACCAGACCAAAGACCCCTCAGAGGACAAATTACTCTCTTAGCCGGACCACAGACTGGAATAGTCTACCGTATTCAGAATGCTTTGGCCAAGTCAATTAAAAATTAGCAGCACAACATTTCTTAGAATCAAGGCATGGTGACATCATTAGGACCTTTTAAGATCTGTAGGACACATCCATAACCCTGAGCGGAACAGGATTAGAATACACAGAGAGAATATTTATTACGACATCAGAAAGCCAGGTCAGTTGATTATTTTAGAACAAAGAGTTTTTCCAACCTTTTTGAGGGCAAGGAGAAATGGCTATAACAAGTTAGGACTCAGCTTGATTCTCCTCTTTTAAATAA
The DNA here is from genome assembly GCF_002910315.2 of Salvelinus sp. IW2-2015. Taxonomy (NCBI): domain Eukaryota; kingdom Metazoa; phylum Chordata; class Actinopteri; order Salmoniformes; family Salmonidae; genus Salvelinus; species Salvelinus sp. IW2-2015. Next base: position 121,190 of record NW_019942996.1, on the reverse strand, counting down.
AGGACGCCACGTGCTGCCATATTCAAACAATTGGGAACCTCCCAGAGAGGAGAGACAGGTTAAAAGGTCAGAGAAGGCTTGGTCATGACGGGGCAGATAGGGCTTGGTGATTGATAGGGCACGCACCTTAAAAGAAGAAACGGGTCGTAAACCATCTGACCAGATGGGTCTTTTGGGTCAAGTTTTCAGGACTCCTTTAGCACCTCTGACTCAGTAGCGGAGGGGTAAAGAGAAGAGGCAGTATTGGGGGCTAGTCACATTAGAAGGGGGTGGGGATGAGGGAAATGTTGGGACGGGTAAGGAGCCATTGGCCGAGTCAAATAGGAATCTCTGATCTTTAATGAACTGGTGTTAAAGAGCTAGCCATGTGCTCACTTCAGTAAACACCACATCATCAACATTAAGGGCCATGGGCAGCTTATTCTCCAGGTTTTTACCGCAGATACACCGAGAGAAACTTGCTCCTTAAAGTAACTACTTTCGACCTTTCGGATCCCCAGAGTGGAGCATTATTTTCTCATTCCGCCAATGTAAATTCTTGAGGTGGAGTAACTCATGCCAGTCACGGTGAACCAGGGGCTAAAGCCTGTTTTTAATTCTCATTTTCTTTCTATGGGGTGTGTTTGTTAACAATTACCACTGAAAAATATTTTAAAAAGATGTCCAGTGTCTTCGACAGAGGGATCAAGCTGATTCTATCATTTACCAGAGACCAGTTCTGAACGGAAGACTTGCTCAATTAAAGTGTTTTAGCAAGCGTCTTATGACAAAATCAGACATGGTTGTTTCACTGAAGCAGCCATACTGAACACAGGCTGTAAAACAGTGATCACTAAGGTCATTACAGAAAACCACCACACTGATACCTATTCAGGATTATTTGTGAGATAACATCAAGAAAGCAGTAGCCCTTGTTACTGGGTTTGGAGTCATACCTATGTGGGATTGGTAACTAATCTTAGAGAAACAGCATTTTAGGGGTCTCTTGCTTTTAGGACTTGTCAGGTGGTTTTAAGCATGTCCCAGTTTGGTCCTAGCAGGAACAATTCAGACTTAGTGTAGCAGGCCCGGTGAGAGATTAGGGCAGGTAGCAGTCGGGCCGGTGCTGATGGTGACGAGAACACCAAGTAACAGTTCAACAAAGGGAAAGAGCTATTTGAAGTTTTAATTCTTAAAACCAGCGAATCAAACTTGTTTGGGACAGAACTTGGTGAGAGACACTGAGCACTGGAGGTACTCCTTTGGCAAAGATTGCACTCCACCACCTTTTGGAAGATCTGTCTCTGCCAAAAAGATTCTACACCAGAAAGGTTAACATCAGTATTCAAACACTTCTTTTTCTTAATTAACCATGGTCTAGTTAATGGGACCACACATCTGTAATTGGAGCCTGTGATATCCCATCTACTTTTTCTCAATTGATATTCGATTTTGGTATAAACTCTTAGTTTGACGTGACAAAAAAATGGCTTTTACGGGGAACGAATCAGTGAAGCAGATAGAGCTCAAAATCAGAAATGGGGCTAGCAAACAGTAGATGGGCCAGGGATGTACCATGCACATGTCCAGATCATCATCAGCAGTAATACAATCAGGACATCGGCAGAGACAGGGAAGCTCTGCAGTGTTGATTTTGACCATTTGAATTGTGGTGCACTAGATAGGCAACAAGTCTATTGTACAGCAATTTCACCAGGTAACAAAGATAAAAGTCATTCCACCTAACTCGTGCGGAAGAGGAAGGAAACTACTCAGGATTTCACATTTGAGGCCAATGGTGACTTTAAAACAGTTTGAGTTGAATGGTTCACCCATTGACTGCGTGGGCCACACACTCCAATAACTCAATAAATCAAGTTTTGCAGACGACAACAGGTAGTGGGGCTGATTACCAACAATGAGAGACAGCCTACAGGAGGGGTGCAGGGCCCTGGCGGCACGTCGTGGCAGGAAAATAACCTCTCACTCAACGTCAACAAAAACGAAGGAGCTGATACGTGGACTTCAGGAAACAGCAGAGAGAGGCACGCCCTATCCACAACGACAGGCCGCAGTGGAGAAGGTGGAAAGCTTTAAATTCCTTGGTGTACACACTTTTACGATGCACCATTGAGGAGATCCTGTCGGGCTGTATAACCGCCTGGTACCATCATGCATTCCTGTCGGGCTGTATCCACAGCCTGGTACAAGGCAACTTGCACCTGTCAGGGCACTGTATCACGGCCTGTACAGCAACTGCATCCTGGTCGGGCTGTATCACCGCCTGGTACAGCAACTGCTCCTGTCGGGCTGTTATCACCGCCTGGTACAGCACTGCATCCTGTCAAAGGGCTGTTCACCGGCCTTGGCTACAGCACATGCACTTCCTGTCGGGCTGTATCACCGGCCTCGGTACAGCAACTGCACTGCCCACACTTCAGATGTGGTGCAGTATGCCAAACGCATCACCGGGGGCCTTAGCCCTCGCAAGACACCAACTGCCCGATGTCACAGGAAGCGTCATAAAGATCATCAAGGACACAACCACCCGGAGCCACGACCCCGCTACCCATCCAGAAGGCGGAGTTCAGGTACAGGTGCATCAAAGCAGGGACCGACAGATGACACAAGGCCATCAGACTGACTGTTAAATAGCCATCAGCTAGCAGGGCTACCACTCGGCTACTCAAAACCTGCACGCTTAGAGGCTGTCTGCCTATGTACACAGACCTGGCAGTGTGACCTGTTACTCAGGCAGTGTGACCTGTTACTCAGGCAGTGTGACCTGTTACTCAAGCAGTGTGACCTGTTACTCAAGCAGTGTGACCTGTTACTCAGGCAGTTTGACCTGTTACTCAGGCAGTTTGACCTGTTACTCAGGCAGTTTGACCTGTTACTCAGGCAGTTTCCAAGAGAAAAGGTATTAAGTGCTCAAATGTGGGTCTGATTTTAAAACAGAGAGGGGGGTTGGAGGAAAATAAACCCTTTCCCAGAGCCGTTTTTCATCAGAGGAACAGGAAGAGGTCCATTTGACAGTGCTTGAGGAAGCACTTCGGTGGGAGAAATTAGAAGGGGGAGGGGGACATGTCAGCATAATAATGTTGGTGACTCTTTTCTTCTTTCTTTTTTCTAAACACAGGAAGAGGTCCATTTGACAGTGCTTGATTCACAGCTTTTATTTCAGTCAGCTACAGTGGTTAATTTAAATATCTTGAAAAGGAACAAACTGTAACCACGTCCTTATACCTGCCTGGTCTAAAACACAGGTCGAAAAGTTCAGGGAGGTAGAGAGAGAGAGAGAG
>NW_019942996.1:94243-117884 GCF_002910315.2 Salvelinus sp. IW2-2015 | reverse complement strand
TCCAGATATTTAGTTATCAACAAATACGGTGAAAACTACAGTAAATGTCAAATGCCATCAAATCAACAATGTTTTGGATTCTGTCTTGTATCAGGTGAACTGTTGTGTCCTCACCTTTGGTTAATAATTTGTCCATTATCTCTTGTCATGACGTTGCCCTCTCTGGGGATAGCGAGTACATCCCCCTCTCTCTGCACACATCCCCCCCCTCTCTCTCACCCCCTACCAACAGGCTCTGTTAGGCATGGCATACATTCCTTGGAGGAGATTATCTCCTCATGGCCAGAGTATAGAGAGAGAGTGAGTTTTCATAGAGAGAACAAAGGAACTTCTTCCACCTCACAGAACTGGAGGTCCGAACAATATTCATGTTCTGGAGAAGGTATAAACGGTCGGTGAAGTAGCCAGCTACGAACTGGTCCGTTTGGTACAATTTTGTGAAACTCATGAGAGACAATACAGCCACATTACCATTAACTCTGTTTATACAAAGAGTCTCAGTTGTGAGGCTTGCATCTAATTGTTGTATAAATGAATGAGTAAAGATGAAACAATTTGTGAAATTAATGCAATGTGATTTTAGGACTGTTTAATGAAGGAAACTCCAATTCCGTTTGGAGTTTAACTAAATCATTGGCCCGCACCATGAGGCACAGACATTGATCTGGCGTCATGGGACAGCCCCTTTCTTACTGTTACGAATATAACCCCACCGAGGAATTCCCTTTAGACCAGCTTACCTCGATACCCAGAGGGCTAAGGTTTGAGTAGATTGTTGAATTCTTAACCATACCATGTGGTTAAACTCTGACATCTACTCTCTAAGGACATTTCTGAATGGGACTCTAAAGTATCCATTCTAACCACGAAAGACAGGCTGATGAACTTCCAACAGAAGAAGGACGATTCCAACAGAGATCCGACAACACTGAGCGTAAATATATATATTGATTGCAATTATTCCAGAATGAGTGAGCGTTCATGTGCAAAGGATTAGCATTTCAATTGTTATAATTATAACTTTGTAGTGTCTTTTATCTTTCGTGGCCTTCTCAGTCCTTTGTCTACCAAGCCACGATACCGGTTTAGCCCACTAGGGCACATCCCCTATCATTTCCTTGTAACCATCTCTACTTTGTTTGTGTGTGCATTTCTGTGATTATTTAGTTAGTTAATAAAATAATTAAATGATTGAGACAATTGATGTATGGATGATTCATAGTGAAGACTGCAGATAACCAACAATTTACGACGTTTGGAATGAGACTAACGTGAGGTAAAGAATAATTAATTAATTAGAAGACTAAATGATCAGATTAAAATATCGGAAAAGTTGTATTAGGAAAATTATAACTTTGTTTCGATTCGACCGAAACTTCATTTCGATTCGACCAGAGAAGTCAATAGCCCATTTAATGTCCAATGAAAGCCTGTTGAACGTTGGCACATTTCAAATCTACCAGTGTGTGTGCAAGGTAGAGGGACTTGATATGGTTCACTGGTTATTACACTGAGCAAAATGGTGTAAATTCAACTCATATTAGACATATTTGACAGCTATAATAACCAGCCTGTTTTTATAATGGGGCAGGGACCGTTTTTTAATGGAGGCAGGGACCCGTTTTATAATGGAGGCAGGGGGACCATTTTATAATGGAGGCAGGGACCCGTTTTATAATGGAGGCAGGGACCCGTTTTATTAATGGAGGCAGGGACCCGTTTTAATGGAGGCAGGGACCGTTTATAATGGGAGCAGGGACCTGTTTTATAATGGAGGCAGGGACCTGTTTTATAATTGGAGGCAGGACCCGTTAATGGAGGCAGGGACCCGTTTTTATAATGGAGGCAGGGACCGTTTTATAATGGAGGCAGGGACCCGTTTTATAATGGGAGGGACCTTTATAATGGAGGCAGGGACCCGTTTTATAATGGAGGCAGGGACCCGTTTTATAATGGAGGCAGGGACCCGTTTTATAATGGAAGGGGCAGGGACCCGTTTTATAATGGAGGCAGGACCCGTTTTATAATTGAGAGGCAGGGACCCGTTGAAACAAAACCATAGATGGTTGACTTGATATAAACAGTGTTTTGTAGACAAACAGTATTTCCTTTTTTTCAACCCAGTTTTACTTTTATAAAGATCTAGGCAATAAATGTAAAAGGTCATGACATTAAAATATGACATTATCCAAAGCTAGTTAAAAAACTACCAATCAATAAAGGAGAGTGATGGTCCTTTATGAAGCGACATCCAGTTATATCTCGCCACACATGGTAAGTAAATAATGGCTGGAATGTAGGTGATATAAACATACAAGAGGGGTCAGCAGTGTGACCTGTTACTCAGGCAGTGTGGACCTGTTACTCAGGCAGTGTGACCTGTTACTCAGGCAGTATGACCTGTTACTCAGCAGTTGACCTGTTACTCAGGCAGGTGTGACCTGTTACTCAGGCAGTGTGACCTGTTACTCAGGCAGTGTGACCTGTTACTCAGGCAGTGTGACCTGTTACTCAGGCAGTTGTGACCTGTTACTCAGGCAGTGTGACCTGTTACTCAGGCAGTTTGACCTGTTTACTCAGGCAGTTTTGACCTGTTACTCAGGCAGTTTGACCTGTTTACTCAGGCAGTGTGACCTGTTACTCAGCAGTGTGACCTGTTACTCAGGCAGTGTGAATGCTTACTCAGCATGTGACATGTTACTCAGGCAGTGTGACCTGTTACTCAGGCAGTGTGACCTGTTCCAGGCAGTTTGACCTGTTACTCAGGCAGTGTTGACCTGTTACTCAGGCAGTTTGACTTTTCACATGACCTGTTTACTCAGGCAGTTTGACCTGTTACTCAGGCAGTTTGACCGTTACTCAGGCAGTTGACCTGTTACTCAGGCAGTGTGACCTGTTACTCAGGCAGTTTGACCTGTTACTCAGGCAGTGTGACCTGTTACTCAGGCAGTTTGACCTGTACTCAGGGCAGTTTGACCTGTTACTCGGGCAGTGTGACCTGTTACTCGGGCAGTGTGACCTGTTACTGGGCAGTTTGACCTGTACTTATCAGGCAGTTTGACCTGTTACTCAGGCAGTGTGACCTGTTACTTTCAGGCAGTGTGACCTGTTACTCGGCAGTGTGACTGTTACTCGGGCAGTGTGACCTGTTACTCAGGCAGTTTGACCTGTTACTCAGCAGTGTACCTGTGATCAGGCGTTGTGACTGTTACTCAGACAGTTTGACCCTGTTACTCAGGCAGTGTGACCTGTTACTCAGGCAGTTTTGACCTGTTACTCAGGCAGTTTGACCTGTTACTCAGGCAGTTTCCAAGAGAAAAGGTATTAATGCTCAAATGTGGGTCTGATTTTAAAACAGAGAGGGGGGTTGGAGGGAAAATAAACCCTTTCCCAGAGCCGTTTTTCATCAGAGAACGGAAGAGGTCCACTTTGACAGTGCTTGAGGAAGCACTTCGGAGGGAGAATTAGAAGGGGAGGGGGACATGTCAGCATAATAATGTTGGTGACTCTTTTTCTTCTTTTTTTTCAACAAGGAAGAGGTCCATTTGACAGTGCTTGATTCACAGCTTTTATTTCAGTCAGCTACAGTGGTTAATTTAAATATCTTGAAAAGGAACAAGCTGTAACCACGTCCTTATAACCTGCCTGGTCTAAAAACACAGGTCGAAAAGTTCAGGGAGGTAGAGAGAGAAGAGAGGAGAGAGGAGGGAGGTAGAGAGAGGTAGAGAGAGGAGTAGAGAGAGATAGGTAGAGAGGAGTAGAGAGAGACAGAGAAAGAGACAGAGATAGAGAGAGACAGAGACAGAGAGAGAGACCGAGAGAGAGAGAGGGGTAGAGGTAGAGAGAGGGAGAGGCGAGAGAGAGACAGAGAGGGGTAGAGGTAGAGGAGAGAGAGAGAGAGAGATTATTTACTGTTTACAAAGAGAACTTGTTTACAACAGTGGTGTCTGGTGGTTCAAGCCCTCACCCTGTCCCAAATTACACCATATTCCCTAAAACAGTGCACCACTTTTGACCAGGGGCCATAGGGATATAAAGCCAATAGGGTTTGACCAGGGCCCATAGGGATATAAAGCCAATAGGTTTGACCAGGGCCCATTGGGATATAAAGCCAATAGGGGTTGACCAGGGCCCATAGGGATATAAAGCCAATAGGGTTTGACCAGGGCCCATAGGGATATTAAGCCAATAGGGTTTGACCAGGGCCCATAGGGATATAAAGCCAATAGGGTTTGACCAGGGCCCATAGGGATATAAAGCCAATAGGTTTTGACCAGGGCCCATAGGGATATAAAGCCAATAGGGTTTGACCAGGGCCCATTGGGATATAAAGCCAATAGGGGTTACAGGCCCATAGGGATAATAAGCCAATGGGTTTGACCAGGGCCCATAGGGATATAAAGCCAATAGGGTTTGACCAGGGCCCATAGGATATAAAGCCAATAGGGTTTGACCAGGGCCCATAGGGATATAAAGCCAATAGGGTTTGACCCAGGCCCATAGGGATATAAAGCAATAGGGTTTGACCAGGGCCCATAGGGATATAAAGCCAAATAGGGTTTGACCAGGGCCCATAGGGATTATAAAGCCAATAGGGTTTGACCAGGGCCCATAGGGATATAAAGCCAATAGGGTTTGACCAGGGCCCATAGGGATATAAGGCCAATAGGGTTTGACCAGGGCCCATAGGGATATAAAGCCAATAGGGTTTGACCAGGGCCCATAGGGATTTAAAGCCAATAGGGTTTGACCAGGGCCATAGGGATATAAAGCCAATAGGGTTTGACCAGGGCCCATAGGGATATAAAGCCAATAGGTTTGACAGGGCCCATAGGGATATAAAGCCAATAGGGTTGGACCAGGGCCCAAAGGGATATAAAGCCAATAGGGTTTGACCAGGGCCCATAGGGATATAAAGCCAATAGTGTTTGACCAGGGCCCATAGGGATATAAAGCCAATAGGGTTTTGACCAGGACCCATAGGGATTAAAGCAATGGGGTTGCCATATAAAGCCAATAGGGTTTGACCAGGGCCCATAGGGATATTAAAGACAATAGGGGTTGACCAGGGCCCATAGGGATATAAGCCAATAGTGTTTGACCAGGGCCCATAGGGATATAAAGCCAATAGGTTTGACCAGGGCCATAGGGATATAAAGCCATATGGTTGACATATAAAGCCAATAGGGTTTGACCAGAGGCCCATAGGGATATAAAGCCAATAGGGTTTGACCAGGGCCCATAGGGATATAAAGCCAATAGGGTTTGACCAGGGCCCATAGGGATATAAAGCCAATAGGGTTTGACCAGGGCCCATAGGGATATAAAGCCAATAGGGTTTGATGGGCGAAGGAGGCGATAAGGCAACCCAATGGTAAAGACATCAACACATCTGTTCCTATACACACTGAGTGTATAAATAACACCTTCCTAATATTCCTAATACTACTATACCCTGTTCAAAGACACTACAATCTTTAGTCTTGCCCGTTCACCCTCAGAATGACACACATACACAATCCATGTCCCAATTATCTCAAGGCTTAAAAATCCTTCTTTAACCTGTCTCCTCTCCTTCATCTACAAAAAATAAGAAAGTGAGAATATTTTGTTTTATCTGCGAGCCAGATGCAATCATCAAAAGAGCCACACCTGGCTCGGGAGCCATAGGTTCCCGACCCCTGATCTACACTGATTGAAGTGGATTTAACAAGTGACATCGATAAGGGATTATAGTTTCACCTGGATTCACCTGGTCAGTCTGTGTCATGGAAAGAGCAGGTGTTCTTAATGTTTTGTACACTCAGCAGCAAACACTCTCCCCTTGCAATTCTAAGCTGTTGGAGAACCCTGGGGACATGTGAAGAAGCTGTTGGAGAACCCTGGGGACATGTCAAGAAGCTGTTGGAGAACCCTGGGGACATGTCAAATAAAGATATAGTAGTACTGGTAGCCCTATGGTGGTGGAAGATGAAGCAGAGCAGTGGAACTTCCTGAATGAGCCCAGAAGTGTTATTATTTCTATTCCAGCAGGCTTTGAATTATAAACGACATGGGCAATATCTAATGGGCATTATAGACTGGGTSGTTCGAGCCCTGAATGCTGATTTGGCTGACAGCCATGGTATATCAGACCGTATACCACGGGTATGACAAAACACTTATTTTTACTAATGACGTTGGTAACGGGTTATAATAGCAATAAGGTGTGTGATATATGGCCAATATACCACGGCTAAGGGTCTTAAATATCTAATGGGCAATATCTAATGCATATTGTTGTTATGTTCTCGATAGCATAGCCAGGGCGGTGAGGGTTGGAGTTGGTACCCTAACTGGGTGGTGAACTGGAGAGAAGGTCAAAAGGCTGGGAGGACCAGCTCCAGAGGAGATGGGAGGAGATGGAGGGAGGAGAGGGAGTGAAGGGTTGGTACACTAACTGGGTGGTGAACTGGAGAGAAGGTCAAAAGGCTGGGAGGACCAGCTCCAGAGGAGATGGGAGGAGAAGGAGGGAGGAGAGGGAGTGAAGGTCCGTTTCGATTACTCGAAGCCCTCCTGATGGCGCGCCATCTCGTCAGCACTTATATTTAGAAGAGAAGGTCAAAAGGACAAGCTCCAGAGGTGATGGGAGGAAGGAGATGGAGGGAGGAGAGAGGGAGTGAAAGGGTTGGGGTTCCACTGAACCTGGCAGAGTGTATATTCTGTTCCCTCCAGATCCTAACTCCTAATGGAATGGTAGAGGTATGTTTTGGGGGGAAAAGCTCATTTATGTGAGTGCTGTAATAATGTACTCTACTCACAGTCATTTTCCCACTGCGGTTGGCCTCCTCTCGCTCCGCCAGTGCTTTCAGGAAGTTATCTTTCAGCTCTTTTCCCACACTTGCCAGTGTCCTGGAAAATAAAACATGGAAATAGTTTGAAATGTTTCTTTAAATGTAGAAAGAACAAAACTGTTTTGTAGGTTGTTTAATAAAGGGACTTTATTGAAGCTTTGTACAATCTCTGCATAGCAATAATTAGCCAATAATCTCTGCATATCAATAATTAGCCAATAATCTCTGCATTAAAGGGACCATCTGCAGGTGCTACATCCATTTTGTGGAGTTATAAATTAATATGTAGCTGTAGATTCTTGAAGAATATAACTTATAAATACCTCATGACTTTAGTTCAACTGTCGTACCCAATCAGAACCCAGAATATCAGCTTGTTTTACTCCACTGTTTGTCAACAAGGTAAATGTAAACAAACCCAACATGGCTAAAACTATCATTKTAATATCAYGGAGAGTCAGTCCTTGCATCCATAGCTCTGTCTGTCAATTTGAGAGCAGTTGCATTTCTCCAGCCCCAATCCCTCAGCTTTTTACCGACAGGCGCAGGTTGGTGCCTGTGTTATTGTTTCACCTGCTAATTGCCTCTTTAAGCTCAAATGGGTACAACTTGGACATGTTTTCAAGTAGAATTTATGAGATGGGTCTAAGCCTTTTCCAAGGGACTCTTTGCAGTTAGTTGGTACTAACCGGGTTTCTCCCCAGCGAGAAAAGACATTTAGACAGCAAAAGGTTTTCACATGACATTTGTTAACCATAATATCAAATCAACTCAAATGTATTTATATAGCCCTTCGTACATCAGCTGATATCTCAAAGTGCTGTACAGAAACCCAGCCTAAAACCCCAAACAGCAAGCAATGCAGGTGTAGAAGCATAATATCAGAAAGCACATACTCTCCTTGTTGTTTTCCACATTTTGTCGTGTTACAGCCTGAAATGTAGATTTGGAGTCACATAATACCGCATAATGTCAAAGTGAAATTTAGATTTGGAGTCACATAATACCGCATAATATCAAARTGAAATTTAGATTTGGAGTCACATAATACCGCATAATGTCAAAGTGAAATTTAGATTTGGAGTCACATAATACCGCATAATGTCAAAGTGAAAATTTGTTTGTAGAACATTTTATGAAATGTAAAACATTTTTTAGGCTGAAATGTCTTGAGTCAATTCGACCCCTTTGTTATGGCAAGAATACATAATTTCAGGAGTAACAATGTGCTTAACGAGTCACATAATAATTTGCGTTGAACTCTGTGTTCAATAATAGTGTTTAACATGATTTTTGAATGACAACCTGATCTCTGTACCTCACACATACAAAAAAAGGCAGCAGAGAAAAAAGGCAGACGCTGAATATCCCTTTTGAAATGTTTTATGTATTTAACCTTAATTTAACTAGTCAAGTCAGTTAAGAACAAATTATTATTTACAATGACGGCCTACCAAAAGGCAAAAGGGCTCCTGCGAGGACGGGGGATTAAAAAATAAAATACAAATATAGGACAAACACACAACTGTCAGTAAGAGTATCCATGATTGAGTCTTTGAATGAAGAGATTGAGATAAAACTGTCCAGTTTGAGTGTTTTTTGTAGCTCATTCCAGTCGCTAGCTGCAGCGAACTGAAAAGAGGAGCGACCCAGGGATGTGTGTACTTTGGGGACCTTTAACAAGATGTGACTGACAGAACGGGTGTTGTATGTGGAGGATGAGGGCTGCAGTAGATATCTCAGATAGGGGGGAGTGAGGCCTAAGAGGGTTTTATAAATAAGCATCAACAGGTAGGTTTTGCGACGGGTATATAGAGATGACCAGTTTACAGAGGAGTATAGAGTGCAGTGTAAAGAACATTGGTGGCAAATCTGATGGCCGAATGGTAAAGAACATTTAGCCGCTCGAGAGGACCCTTACCTGCCGATCTATAAATTACGTCTCTGTAATCTGGCATGGGTAGGATGGTCATCTGAATCAGGGTTAGTTTGGCAGCTGGGGTGAAAGAGGAGCGATTACGATAGAGCAAACCAAGTCTAGATGTAACCTTAGCCTGCAGCTTTGATATGTGCTGAGAGAAGGACAGTGTACCATCTAGCCATACTCCCAAAAGAGCAAGAGGCTAAGTAATAATATGGGGATGAGGTAGTTGGGTGTGCTATTAACAGATGGGCTGTGTACAGGTACAGTGATCGGTAAGCTGCTCTGACAGCTGATGCTTAAAGTTAGAGAGGGAGATAAGACTCCAGCTTCAGAGATGTTTGCAATTCGTTCCAGTCATTGGCAGCAGAGAATTGGAAGGAAAGGTGGCCAAAGGAAGTGTTGGCTTTGGGGATGACCAGTGCAAAATACCTGCTGGAGTGCGTGCTACGGGTGGGTGTTGCTAACGCGGGGCTTTATCTAGCAAAGACTTATAGATGACCTGGAGCCAGTGGGTTTGGCGACGGATATGTAGTGTAGTGAGGGGCAGCCAACGAGAGCATACAGGTCGCAGTGGTGGGTACGTTTGGCAGCATGAGTGAAGGAGGCTTTGTTGCGAAATAGGAAGCCGATTCTAGATTTAATTTTGGATTGGAGATGCTTAATGTGAGACTGGAAGGAGAGTTTACAGTCTAACCAGACACCTAGGTATTTGTAGTTGTCCACATATTCCAGTTCAGAACCGTCCAGAGTAGTGATGCTAGTCGGGCGGGAGGGTGCGGGCAGCAATCGGTTGAAGAGCATGCATTTAGTTTTACTAGCATTTAAAAGCAGTTGGAGGCCACGGAAGGAGTGTTGTATGGTGTTAAAGCTCATTTGGAAGTTTGTTAGCACAGTGTCCAAAGGGAGGGAGGGAGGGAGGGAGGGAGGGAGGTTAAGGGTAGAGAAAGCTTGTTGGACACTAAGAAAGCTTTGTTGTAGAGCATTTAACACAAAATCCGGGGAGGGGCCAGCTGAGTATAACAGTATCATCTGCATATAAATGAATGAGAGAGCTTCCTACTGCCTGAGCTATGTTGTTGATGTAAATTGAGAAGAGCGTGGGGCCTAGGATCGAGCCTTGGGGTACTCCCTTGGTGACAGGCAGTGGCTGAGACAGCAGATGTTCTGACTTCATACACTGCACTCTTTGAGAGAGGTAGTTAGCAAACCAGACCAAAGACCCCTCAGAGACACCAATACTCTTTAGCCGGCCCACAAGACTGGAATAGTCTACCGTATCAAATGCTTTGGCCAAGTCAATAAAAATAGCAGCACAACATTTCTTAGAATCAAGGGCAATGGTGACATCATTGAGGACCTTTAAGATTGTAGTGACACATCCATAACCTGAGCGGAAACCAGATTGAATACCAGAGAGAATATTATAGACATCTAGAAAGCCAGTCAGTTGATTATTGACAAGTTTTTCCAACACTTTTGAGGGCAAGGAGAAATTGGCCTATAACAGTTAGGATCAGCTTGATCTCCTCTTTAAATAAAGGACGCACCGTGGCTGCCTTTCAAACAATGGGAACCTCCCCAGAGAGGAGAGACAGGTTAAAAGGTCAGAGAAAGGCTTGGTGATGACAGGGGCAGATAGGCTTGGTGATGATAGGGGCAGCAACCTTAAAGAAGAAAGGGTCTAACCCATCTGACCCAGATGGGTTTTTGGGGTCAAGTTTCAGGAGCTCCTTTAGCACCTCTGACTCAGTAGGGAGGGGGAAAAGAGAGAGGCGTATTGGGGCTAGTCACATTAGAAGGGGTGGGAGATGAGGAAATGTTGGACGGGTAAGGAGCCATGGCCGAGTCAAATAGGAATCCTGACTTAATGAAGTGGTGATTAAAGAGCTCAGCCATGTGCTCCTTGTCAGTAACAACCACATCATCAACATTAAGGGACATGGGCAGCTGTATTCTCCAGGTYTTTAACCGGAGAATACACCGAGAGAGAACTGCTCCTTAAAGTAACTAACTTTGACCTTTCGGATCCCCAGAGTGCACTTATTTCTCATTCGCCAAATGTAATTCTTGAGGTGGAGTAACTCTGCCAGATCACGGTTGAACCAGGGGCTAAACCTGTTTTTAATTCTCATTTTCTTTATGGGGGTGTGTTTGTTAACAATACCACTGAAAATATTTTAAAAAGAAGGTCCAAGTGTCTTCGACAGAGGGGATCAAGCTGATTCTATACCATTTTACAGAGACCAGTTCATGAAGGAAGACTTGCTCATTAAAGTGTTTTAGCAAGCGTCTATGACAAATCAGAACAGGTTGTTTCACTGAGCAGCCATTACGAACACAGGCTGTAAAACAGTGATCACTAAGGTCATTACAGAAAACACCACACTGATACCTATCAGGATTATTTGTGAGGATAACATCAAGAAGAGTAGCCTTTTCTGGGTGTTTGGAGTCATACCTTGTGGGATTGGTAATAATCTGAGAAAGATTTAGGGAGTCTCATTGCTTTAGGACTTGGTCAGGTGGTTTAAGCATGTCCCAGTTTAGGTCACCTAGCAGGACAAATTCAGACTTAGTGTAAGAGGCCCGGTGAGAGATTAGGGCAGGTAGAGTACAGGCCGGTGCTGATGGTGGACGATAACACCAAGTAACAGTCAACAAAGAGAAAGAGCTATTTGAAAGTTTAATGCTTAAAACCAGCGAATCAAATTGTTTGGGGACAGACTTGGTGGAGACAACTGAGCACTGGAGGTGATCCTTGGTAAAGATTGCCACTCCACCACCTTTGGAAGATCTGTCTTGCCAAAAAAGATTACAACCAGAAAGGTTAACATCAGTATTCAGAACACTCTTTCTTAATTAACCATGTCTCAGTAATGACCAACACATCTGGATTGGAGCTGTGAACCCACACTTTCAATTGATACATTTTAGGTAATAAACTTCTAGTGTTGACGTGCAAAAAAAACTGGCTTTTACGAGGGAAGAAATCAGTGAAGCAGATAGAGCTCAAATCAGAAATGGGGCTAGCAACAGTAGATGGGCCAGGGTGTACATGCACATGTCCAGATATCATCAGCAGTAATACAATCAGGACATGGCAGAGGACAGGGAGAGCTCTGCAGTGTTGATTTATGACATTTGAATGTGGTGCACTAGATGGCAACAAGATCATATTGTACAGCAATTTCACCAGGTAACAAAGATAAAGTCATCCACCTAACTCCGTTGCCGGAGAGGAAGGAAACTACTCAGGGATTTCACCATGAGGCCAATGGTGACTTTAAAACAGTTAGAGTTGAATGGTTCACCCATGACTGCGTGGCCACACACTCAATAACTCAATAATCAAGTTTGCAGACGACAACAGTAGTGGGCTTGATTACCAACAATGACGAGACAGCCTACAGGGAGGGGGTCAGGGCCCTGGCGGAGTGGTGGCAGGAAAATAACCTCTCACTCAACGTCAACAAAACGAAGGAGCTGATCGTGGACTTCAGGAAACAGCAGAGAGAGCACGCCCCTATCCACAACGACAGGACCGCAGTGGAGAAGGTGGAAAGCTTTAAATTCCTTGGTGTACACACTTTTACAGATGCACAATTGAGAGCATCCTGTCGGGCTGTATCACCGCCTGGTACAGCAACTGCACCGCCTGGTACTCCAGATGGTGGTGCAGTCTGCCCAACGCATCACCGGGGGCCTGCCCTCCAAGACACCAACAGCACCGATGTCACAGGAAGGTCAAAAAGATCATCAAGGACAACAACCACCCGAGCCACGACCCCGCTACCATCCAGAAGGCGAGTTCAGTACAGGTGCATCAAAGCAGGGACCGACAGACTGACATCTCAAGGCCATCAGACTGACTGTTAAATAGCCATCACTAGCMGGCTACCACTCGGCTACTCAACCCTGCACCTTAGAGGCTGCTGCCCTATGTACACAGACATGGAATCACTGGTCACTTTAAATGGAACACTAAATAAGGTTTACATACTGTATTCTATTCTACTGTATTTACTCAATGCCACTCCGACATTGCTCATTCTAATTTATATATTTCTTAATTCCATTATTTTACCTTTAGATTTGTGTATTGTTGTGAATTGCTAGATACTACTGCAATGTTGGAGCTAGGAACACAAGCATTTCACTACACCCGCAATAACATCTGCTAAATATGTGTATGTAACCATACATTTAATTTGATTTGATATGAGAAAACTGAGGATGGATCAACAACATTGTAATTACTCCACAATACTAATCTAATTGTCAGAGTGAAAAGAAGGAAGCCTGTACAGAATACAAATATTCCAAAACATGCATCCTGTTTGCAACAAGGCACTTAAGTAATACTGCAAAACATTTGGCAAAGCAATTACATTTTTGTCCTGAATACAAAGCATTATGTTTGGAGCAACTCTTATTTTCAAGCATTGTGGTGGCTGCATCATGTTATGAGTATGCTTGTCATCGACAAGACATAGGGAGATATTTTGAGATAAAAATAAATGGAATAGAGCCAGAGGATGAGAGGCAAAATCCTAGAGGAAAACCAGGTACAGACACTGGGTTGACAAATTCACTTTTCAGCAGGACAATAACCTAAAACATAAGGCCAAATCTACACTGGAGTTGCAGTTTTGACTTAAATAGGCTAGAAAATCTATGGCTAGACTTGAAAATGGCTGTCTAGCAATGATCAACAAACAACACGACAGAGCTCGAAGAATTTAAAAAAAGAATAATGGGCAAATATTGTACAATCCAGGTGTGCAAAGCTCTTAGAGACTTATCCAAAACGACTCAGTGTTTCTAACATGTATTGTCTCAAGGGGGTGAATACTCATCTAATCAAGATATATTAGTGTTTTAATTTTCATAAATGACATGACAGAGTATTTTCTGTAGATTGTTGACCAAAAATGACAATTTAATCYAYTTGAATCCCCCTTTCTAACACAATAATATGTGGGAAAARTGTGAATACTTTCTGTAGACCTAGTGAACATATCAATCAATGTAAAAAATATTCTTATATAAATACCATATGAAATACCATAAGTATGCAATAACAAATTGCTCAAACAAGCCCTTTTGGAGAATTGTAACCTTTATGGAGAAATAGAAATAGCCTAATTCAACATGTGCAGTGATTACATTTGTAACTCAAGGGGAAGAAAGTTTTGACATGCAAAGAAACAAAAAGTTTAGGGATTGAGTATCTATGCAAAAATGGTCCAATTGGGAATGATTTGTCAGTTAATTTTAAACTAACGTCTGACCGATGGTGACAGACATGCTCCAAATATAAAGCAAAACAAATACCGTTTCCTTACAGAAATCAGTTTTGATCATGATTCACACAAGTCGTATGGTTACTGTAAAACCAACCTCCTAGGCACACATCACGAAACCCCTTTCAGATGCGTTCCTTACGTTTGTTCATTAATCACACTAGTC
The DNA here is from genome assembly GCF_002910315.2 of Salvelinus sp. IW2-2015. Classification (NCBI taxonomy): domain Eukaryota; kingdom Metazoa; phylum Chordata; class Actinopteri; order Salmoniformes; family Salmonidae; genus Salvelinus; species Salvelinus sp. IW2-2015. The sequence continues at coordinate 103,658 of NW_019942996.1, read as the reverse complement.
GTTTGGAAGACCCGCCGGCGCTATAAGATTCATTATTTCAAGGATTAAATGATTTTGTATCATATTATGACAGCTTTTTACACTTTAGTTGGCCCGTTTCCATGGAAATCATGTTTTTTTGGGGGGCCTACACCTCTCCGTTGGGCCTCCACACACCTGACAAAACATTGGCACTGATGAGTCAAACAGTTAACAGCAGCAGCAATAGGAGCCAGTGCCTGTGTCCCAAATGGCACCAATTTTCCCTAYACAGGGTCCTGGTCTAAAGTAGTGCACTATATAGGGAATAGGGCTCTGGTCTAAAGTAGTGCACTATATAGGGAATAGGGCCCTGGTCTAAAGTAGTGCACTATATAGGGAATAGGGCCCTGGTCTAAAGTAGTGCACTATATAGGGAATAGGGCTCTGGTCTATAGTAGTGTACTATATAGGGAATAGGGCTCTGGTCTAAAGTAGTGCACTATGTAGGGAATAGGGTGCCATTTGGGATGCCGGGCAGTGTGTGAAACCTTCATCAGGTCAACACCAAGTTAAGAGTCATCCTGAAGGCAGAAAACAAGCCACTGAGAACCTCTCCTTCTTCTGTGGTTGAGAGTGTTCGTGTGTACCACCTGAAGGAAAGGAGTTCACTTTCATCTGAGCAAGGAGGTTAGAACAGCTCAAAAATACTTTTGTTGGATCAGATTTATATTTACATTGATAAATGTGCGTTTTCCCCTCCCAACACAAATAGCAGACGTATCATTGTACTGCACTGTAGGGCATGTGTATCAACAGTACAGCTGAGGTCTTGGGAGGGGAAATGCACTGGTCAGTAAAACGTTGAGCCCATCCTGTGAACTGTATAGGATGTGTCCCAACATGAACAGTCATTTCTGTTTTGTCTCAACACAACTCATTAAAAGTAACTCACGTCAACGCAATACTGATCTTTAAGATTCTCTGAGGTCATACAGCCATAGCATCATCAGTCATTGGATTGGATTTCCCAAAAGACCTTACGGTCGTGAAAAGAAACCGGGGACTTGTGTTGTCCATCATTTACCCCATAGATAACATGACGCACATAGAAATACAAACTGGAACATGTTCCAGGATTCTTCCGATGYCATTGAGGAGTACATCACATCAGTCACTGGCTTCATCATTAAGTGCATTGAGGACGTCGTCCCCACAGTGACCGTACGTACATACCCCAACCAGAAGCCATGGATTACAGGCAACATTCGCAATGGGCTAAAGGGTAGAGCTGCCGCTTTCAAGGTGCGGGACTCTAAACCGGAAGCTTRTAAGAAATCCCGCTTTGCCCTCCGATGAACCATCAAACAGGCAAAACATCAATACAGGACTAAGATCAAATAGTACTACACCGGCTACRACGCTCTTCGGATGTGGCAGGGCTTGCAAACTACTACAGACTACAAAGGGATGCACAGTYGAGAGCTGCCCAGTGATACGAGCCTACCAGACGAGCTAAATTACTTCTATGCTCACTTCGAGGCAAATAACACTGAAACATGCATGAGAGCGTCAGCTGTTCCGGACGACTGTGTGATCGCGCTCTCCGTAGCCGATGTGAGTAAGACCTTTAGACAGGTCAACATTCACAAGGCCACAGGACCAGATGGATTACCAGGACGTGTACTGCGAGCATGCGCTGACCAACTGGCAAGTGTCTTCACTGACATTTTCAACCTCTCCCTGTCTGAGTCTGTAATACCAACATGTTTCAAGCAGACCACCATAGTCCCTGTGCCCAAGAACACTAAGGTAACCTGCCTAAATGACTACCGACCTGTAGCGCTCACGTCTGTAGCTATGAAGTGCTTTGAAAGGCTGGTCATGGCTCAAAACAACACCATCACCCCAGAAACCCTAGATCCACTCCAATTCGCATACCGCCCCAACAGATCCACAGATGATGCAATCTCTATTGCACTCAACACTGCCCTTTCCCACCTGAACAAAAGGAACACCTGTGTGAGAATGCTATTCATTGAGTACAGTTCAGCATTCAACCCCATCAAAGCTCATCACTAGGCTAAGGACCCTGGGACTAAACACCTCCCTCTGGAACTGGATCCTGGACGTGTTTTTGTGTGGACTCCGTGACATAGCACAGTAGCGAAAGTAAGCAATCCCGACTCGTGTCGTTTGTTGTCCTAGCTTGCATGTTAGCTACCTAGCCAATTCTGCTATACCTGCTAGTGCCAAATAATAAACTAGATAGATAACTTAACGTTATCCGGGTAAATTTGTTTTTTCTAACTGTTAAACTATTATCCAGGAGTCCTGTATATTTGAACAGCTAGGAAACACTTCTAACCAAACAACAGTGCTAGCTGCCTGTACTACAGACACCTGTCGTCGTCGTGGGAAAGACTCATTGTTATCTTTTCGTAAAACAACTGGTTGCAGTAAAGAGCCAACCTGGACACTAAGGAGATCCWGAGGGAAATGTACGAGTACCAACAGCTTTACGCTATGGAGGTACAACATACTCYATCATGGAAAGATCCGACTACCTCCCAAAATAACTTTAACCCGACAAAAAAAAAGAAAAACAGATTCATCTTCAGACACGGAGGATTTACTTACCGTTTAAGTAGAGTCTCGTGCTCTGGCTGGAATCCATGCAACACTGGAAAAGTTGTGTGAGGAGGTAGCAGGGTTGAGGGGGGAGTTTGGAGTTTAGCCAGAGTGAAATTCTCACGATCCAAGGAGAGAACAAGGCACTCACAGCCAAGGTAAAAATCCACGATTCCAACATGGATCGTCTACTCAGGGAAAACAGGGTGATGAAGGAGTCGCTACTAGACATACAAAGTCGTAACATACGTGAAAATCAAATGTTTTCTGGGATCCTGAGGACGCATCCAATAATCCAGAGGGCGCGATTAGAGAATTCATGCAATCCGCCTTGAAACTTCCTATAGAGACTGTAAACAAGGTGGCTTTCCACCGAGTACACAGACTTGGAGCTCGGAGCGACAACACCAAGGGTCCTCGACCGATCATGGCAAAATTTGAACACTACCAACAAAAGGAACTGATCAAAAGCAGAGGACAGGAGCTTAAAGGGACCAAATTCGGTCTCAATKACCAATATCCAAGGGAGATAAACGAATGTCGCAAGAAACTGTATCCGGTACAGAGGATGATATTCATTGACTACAGCTCAGCGTTCAACACCATAGTGCCCTCAAAGCTCATCAATAAGCTTAGGACCCTGGGACAAAACACTTCCCTCTGCAACTGGATCCTGGACTTCCTGACGGGGCGCCCCCAGGTGGTAAGGGTAGGTAACAACACATCTGCCACGCTGATTCCCAACACAGGGGCCCCTCAGGGGTGCGTGCTCAGCCCCCTCCTGTATTCCCTGTTCACCAACGACTGCATGGCCAGGCACGACTCCAACACCATCAATAAGTTTGCCGATGACAACAGTGGTAGGCCTGATCAACCGACAACGACGAGACAGCCTATAGGGAGGAGGTCAGAGACCTGGCCATGTGGTGCCAGGACAACAACCTCTCCCTGAACGTGATCAAGACAAAGGAGATGATTGTGGACTACAGGAAAAAGAGGACCGAGCACGCCCCCATTCTCATCGACAGGGCTGTAGTGGAGCAGGTTGAGAGCTTCAAGTTCTTTGGTGTCCACATCACCAACAAACTCACATGGTCCAAACACACTAAGACAGTCATGAAGAGGGCCACGACAAAGCCTATTSCCCTCAGGAGACTGAAACGATTTGGCATGGATTCTCTGATCCTCAAAAGGTTCTACAGCTGCACCATCGAGAGCATCCTGACTGGTTGCATCACTGCCTGGTATGGCAACTGCTCGGCTTTTGACCGCAAGGCACTACAGAAGGTAGTGCGTATGGCCCAGTACATCACTGAGGCCAAGCTTCCTTCCATCCAGGACCTCTATACCAGGCGGTGTCAGAGGAAGGCCCTAAAAATGGTCAAAGACTCCAGCCACCGTAGTCATAGACTGTTCTCTCTTCTACCGCACGGCAAGCGGTACCGGAGCGCCAAGTCTAGGTCCAAAAGGCATCTTAACAGCTTCTACCCCCAAGCCATAAGACTCCTGAACATCTAATCAAAGGGCTACCCAGACCCCTCTTTTACGCTATTGCTACTCTCTGTTTATTATCTATGCATAGTCACTTTAACTCTACCTACATGTACATATTACCTCAACTAACCGGTGCCGCCGCACATGGACTCTATACCGGTACCACCTGTATATAGCCTCGCTATTGTTATTTTACTGATGCTGTTTAATTATTTGTTACTTTTATTTTCTATTTTTGTTTTACTTAACAATTATTTTTCTTAAAACTGTATTGTTGGTTAAGGGTTTAACTATAAGTAAGTTCACCTGTTGTATTCCTGTARCCGACTTTATGAGTGTTTACTGTGTACATTGTATTTTTGTCCTGTCATCCAAACAGTTACTCCATCACACCAACATTTTAGTCTAATCTTTACAAATACATTCCTGTTGTTACCCTGAACAAAGACATGATGAAAGGAGCCACTGTTCTCAACGAATTAATGGCTGTGATGCAAAGATCAGACAGACCACATCCTTAAAATGGAGAATCAACAAGCAGAGGTGTGAACGGTTAAAAAAAGATGACTAGATTAGCTTTAGTTGAGAAACACCTCTCAATACAACATCCTCTTCAGTTTTAATGCCAGAACTCCATAGAGACCTGTGGTGTTTACACAGCCTTTCCTCAGAGCGCCAGGTTTTAACATTGTTCACGGTGAATGTGTTAATATTTCACAGTGAAGAATCAAACTGTGATAGTACGCAGCCGGCTTGAATTACGCTGCAAGTTTTCATTAACACCCGTGGAATGTCCAATGCGGTGTGTCTTTCATTTGTGTTTCCTCATTGAATATGCATAGGGGGGTCCATGGCAGGTGGGTACCATCCTCCAGTGATAGCATCAAACTGTCAGTCATGCTCGGTAGCAGATGTGAGGAGAAACAGGAACAGCAGAACTGCTGGTTGGGGGAAGACATCACGGTGTTGGTCTGCTCAGGAAAAGCCCAGTGTTGCTCAACTGTGGTCCCGTGTGGCTCAGTTGGTAGAGCATGGCGCTTGCAACGCCAGGGTTGTGGGTTCATTCCCCACGGGGGGACCAGGATGAATATGTATGAACTTTCCAATTTGTAAGTCGCTCTGGATAAGAGCGTCAGCTAAATGACTTAAATGTAAATGTAAATGTAAACTGTCCTGGCAGTAACCTCTTGCACAACTGGAGAGAGGGGTCAGAATTGTCAGAAGACCTCTTGTGATGAACCCATCAAGGTTTGAGGCTCTCTTCAATGAACCAAAGGGTTCCCTGGAAAAAAAGAAGGTTTATTGAGGAAACATGAGGTGTGTTCAACAAGACATACAGTTTGTGAATGTTAACTAAGGTTGTTTTACTTTGACCGTGAACGTTCTCTAAACGCAAGCTAACAGTCAGAAAAGGTAGTGTGCAGTGACGCTAACGGAAGTGTCTGTTTCCTATGGCATTTGAGCCAATGGGCAGGCTCGGGGGCAAAGCCATGTCAAGAGGCAACAGATGTGTATGATTGTCGGGGAAGGAAAGACTACTTCCTGTGTACTCAAGACTCAAGGGAACTGCTCCAGGTCAAGACACGCACTGAACTGTTACTGAGCGTACCCATACTGTAGCTGCTTCTGTTACTATATCTCATTCATTCATGAGTAGTACAGATAAAATTACTACATCTGTGTGGTGTTAAGAGTTTGATGGATACAAGTGTAAAACAGATGTGATTTGTTTAGTGGATAAGGAAGTAGAACAGTAAACAGTAATGATGATGTGGTAAGGCCTTTATTTAGTGGATAAGGGAGTAGAACAGTAAACAGTCTAATGAYGATGTGGTAAGGCCTTTATTTAGTGGAKAAGGGAGTAGAACAGTAAACAGTCTAATGATGTGTTAACGCCTATTTTTAGTAGATAAGGAAGTAGAACAGTAAACAGTATAATGATGAAGTGTTAAGGCCTTTATTTAGTGGAGAAGGAAGTCGAACAGTAAACAGTCTAATAATGATGTGGACTCAGGAAGAGTAGCTGTTGCTATCGCAACACGTGATGAGAATCCCAAATAGATAAAAAATGTCCAAAGGTTTCAGTTCCAGGGTGCTGAGCTTAGTGATGAACTTGTAGGGCGCTATGGTGTTGAACGCTGAGCTATAGTCAATGAACAGCATTCTCACATACAGTGGGGCAAAAAAGTATTTAGTCAGCCACCAATTGTGCAAGTTCTCCCACTTAAAAAGATGAGAGAGGCCTGTAATTTTCATCATAGGTGCACTTCAACTATGACAGACAAAATGAGAAAAAAAATATCCAGAAAATCAAATTGTAGGATTTTTGATGAATTTATTTGCAAATTATGGTGGAAAATAAGTATTTGGTCAATAACAAAAGTTTATCTCAGTACTTTGTTATATACCCTTTGTTGGCAATGACAGAGGTCAAACGTTTTCTGTAAGTCTTCACAAGGTTTTCACACACTGTTGCTGGTATTTTGGCCCATTCCTCCATGCAGATCTCCTCTAGCGCAGTGATGTTTTGGGGCTGTTGCTGGGCAACACGGACTTTCAACTCCCTCCAAAGATTTTCTATGGGGTTGAGATCTGGAGACTGGCTAGGCACTCCTTCATTGCCCGGGCGGTGTGTTTGGGATCATTGTCATGCTGAAAGACCCAGCCACGTTTCATCTTCAATGCACACAGTCCTTCTCCGTAAGTGTCTGCTATGACTTCATTTGTTTCGAAAAAAAGTTGCTTTCAGAACAATTTTATTTGATTGAAAATAAAGTTTTGCTCTCGACAAAAAGATTTGGACACATCCGGGCACGCGGGAGACCGGGGTTCAATTCCCTGACGAGGAGGAAGGAGTAGGCTGTCCTTGTAAATAAGAATTTGTTCTTAATTGATTCCATATGAGTTATTTCATAGTTTTGATGTCTTCACTATTATTCACAATGTAGAAAATAGTAAAAATAAAGAAAAATCCTGGAATGAGTAGGTGTGTCCAAATATGGCGCTGTACAACGTGACGGTCGGGAGTAGGCTACAGCATAAGTGGATTGGAGGATTCTACATTCATATCTAAGGGGCATAACATTTMCACACGCTAATTGTAGTGTAATCGAACTTTCAGTTGAGCGTACTAGCTCTTTGTCTTCTCTACCAGAAGATGATKCTGTTGCTACTGTATGCAAACTCTTGCTAGCTAGTTAGCATAACAAATGACTAGTTAGACATTTTTCTACTATGGGTGTGTTCTTAAATTTAATCTGGAGTACCTGCGCTCATATATTCAGAGCGTTGTCAGATTGTCAGTTTGTAAATTCAGACCGTTTCGCTCTCGGAGCGCACACTGGACATTCGGACCGAGGAGTAGGGTTGATTTGAGCGTTCTGGCCTTACAACGGCAATCAAGCACCCAAGCTAACGTTGGCTAGCTTGCTAGCTACTTCCAGACACAAATGAGACCAATTTGACCATTTTACTCGCCCTAGCAGAGCTGGTTAGGCAGTTTTGGTGTTAACCAGACTGTTGGTGACTGTAACTCTGCTGCTGGAAGCAATTTAATTACGCTTTTTTACCAACGTTTACTGACACCAGCAATATTCAACGGGTGTTGAGCGCTCGTAAATTCTTTACTCTGCGCTCTGGTACAGTCAAACGAGAGTGCTCTGAAATTGTTGAAGATAGCCAGAGCGAATTTACAAAAGCACCCGAATGTCCATTAACAATGCACAACGACTATACCATTTAGCTAAGCTAAGAATGACGGGAATAATCAAGTCAATAAACGTTGTGTAGTTAGATAGCATATAGTTAATATACTGGCAAGTTTGATGTATAACTACTAACGTTAAGGTAGCTAGCTAACATACCGGTACATACTGCTGTAATGATATGCTATGTGGTTCGTAAGGACAGCGTAGCTAACAAATTGCCAGCCAACATAACGTGTAACTTATTTTAAAGTCATTACTTTATTACATTGAGTAGTAAGCTACCTCTTGGTCATTAGGGCAAATCTGGTCTGTGATTGGAAGGGGGATTTTCACACCTAGCTCGGCTATTAGACTATTCTTTAGTAAAGGTTGAATAATCTATTGTTCAGCTATTAGCCCCCCTCCCCAACTTGCAACAAATTGTTGTTACTCCCATCTCGTTCCTCGCCCTCTTCCATGCGACATTCTGCGCCTGAGTGGCACGCTTGTGGGCGTGCTGCCAGAATATGGCAGCACCTTCGGTTGTGCGTCAAGAATTCTGCAGAGCAARTTTGTATGAAGGTCTGGTTATTCACAGGCACATTTTTATATGCTATGGAGGTACATTTGTGTCTTTTTGTCGAGAGCAAAACTTTATTTTCAATCAAATAAAATAGTTCTGAAAGCAACTTTTTTTCGAAACAAATGAAGTCATAGCAGACACCTACGGAGAAGGACTGTGTGATGATGTCATCTCAGGTAAGCAGTACTGGCTGTTCATCCATCCAACACCTACGAAGAAGGACTGTGTGATGATGGCATCTCAGGTAAGCAGTACTGGCTGTTTGCGGTCCAGGATTCAACGATGTGCGGTCCTTCCTGAGTTCTGATGTGCGGTCCAGGATTCAACGATGTGCGGTCTTCCTGAGTTCTGATGTGCGGTCCAGGATTCAACGATGTGCGGTCCTTCCTGAGTTCTGATGAGCGAACTATGAGATGTTAGAGTAACTGTCCGATCACATTTACTGTTCCTCAGACAACAAGAATGAGTAACAAACAGTTACATCACTTAGCCTGTACTGTTCTTAGACAACAAGATGAGTAACAAACAGTTACATCACTAGCCTGTACTGTTCCTTAGCCAACGAAGATGAGTAACAAACAGCCACATCATTAGCCTGTACTGTTTCCTCAGCCAACAAGATGAGTAACAAACCAGTAACATCACTAGCCAGTAAGATGGCGCCGGAAGAAGAAGGCAGACGTTTTACATACCGATCGTGTTTTTTTGTTCGTTTTCTTGCGTTGTTTGTAACTTGTTGCCGCTACGTCTCTTATGACCAGAAATTACTTCTGGACAGTCAGGACTGCGATTAGTCACCAACGGACTAGCAGAAATCCTTTTTTCCTTTCACGACTCTGACGAGCCCGACGAGAAGGATAAAACTGCTTCTCGGGAACAGGCCGCGATCCCCGTGATCTGCGTGAAGGGGAGGCGGAGAAAGAGGGGCCCGAAGGGCAGGCTGCCTTCTTGAGAATTCATAGCCCATCGAATAAACCCCCATTTCCCTCCATTTCTGCTTGCTGGAAAGTTCAAACCTTGGAAAATAAAATCGATAAGTTACGAGCAGGAAGAGTTAAGAGAC
>NW_019942996.1:79118-90463 GCF_002910315.2 Salvelinus sp. IW2-2015 | reverse complement strand
GTGTGGTGGTTCATTAGTTGATGGGAAATATGCAATATGTATACAAAATAATTATACTACCTTCTTGACACAATCCATCTATTCCGCCAAGATGACAATGTTGTATCTTGAAAAAAAGCATTGGATTAAAAGTGAAATGTTTAACTTATTAACTCATTATTGATGCATTACCAGTTGATGAAGACAATTTCATACATCCATTGAAAAGTGTCTAGAATAAAGTAAGAATAAAAAAAAAAGTAAAATAACTTCTTAGATTGATGGAGACATTTATACATCTTAGTACCTTATCAATTTATGATTTATCATGTAACGAGAGACAGGGAGGCAGAACAGAGTATTTTTGCCGAGTAATGCAACGAAGCTGATCATTCTGGCAATGAATACTGCACCTATCTACACGCTGCAAAGACTCCCTAACTCTTTCCATTTGTACACAATGACACTGCACTATCTACACGCTGCAAAGACTCCCTAACTCTTCTTCTACAAAGACTCCCTACTCTTCTCCATTGTACACGATGACACTGCACTATCTACACGCTGCTTCAAAGACTCCCTAAACGCTTCTTTAATCTCTACAAAAAAGGACTCCCTAACTCTTCTCTACAAAGACTCCCTAACTCTTATCCCACTTTCTCGCTTTCCATTACGATGCCCATTGCTCTGAGACTTCCTTTGACCATTCTAAAGCCCGCATGGGGGCATCCTTGCCTTAATGGCGCTGACTTTCTGGTCTAACTCTTCATCTGACATAATCTGCATTTCCTGACAGACATATTGTGTTCTTTCATCCTTCTGTAAACAAAAGCTAACCGTTACACTGTCATGCAATATGATTATTATATCGACTATGAAACTAATAGGACATGGCCTGCTTATGAGTTGCCATGAAAGGAAGTTAGATAATTCAACTGAAAATGGTGAGAACAGGCATTTCGTAGCAAATGCTTTTGGTTAGCTTGAGAACAATAATGCTATTTATCATTCTACGGTAGTATGTATCTATGTAATATATAGAATGTATGAACCAACACTGAATCGTAGGAGCTAACTACTAAGCTATGTAAAGTTGGATGGAAGAACAGCCAGTACTGCTTACCTGAGATGCCCTCATCACACAGTCCTTCTCCGTAGGTGTTGGATGGAAGAACAGCCCAGTACTGCTTACCTGAGATGCCATCATCACACAGTCCTTCTCCGTAGTGTTGGATGGAAGAACAGCCAGTACTGCTTCCCTGAGATGACATCATCACACAGTCCTTCTTCGTAGGTGTTGGATGGAAGAAGCCAGTACTGCTTACCTGAGATCCTCATCACACAGTCCTTCTTCGTAGTGTTGGATGGAAGAACAGCCAGTACTGCTTACCTGAGATGCCTCATCACACATCCTTCCCGTAGGTGTTGGATGGAAGAAACAGCCAGTACTGCTTACCTGAGATGCCCTCATCACCACAGTCCTTCTCCGTAGGTGTGGATGGAAGAACAGCCAGTACTGCTTACCTGAGATGCCCTCATCACACAGTCCTTCTCCGTAGGTGTTGGATGGAAGAACAGCCAGTACTGCTTACCTGAGATGCCATCATCACACAGTCCTTCCGTAGGTGTTGGATGAAGAACAGCCAGTACTGCTTACCTGAGATGCCATCATCACACAGTCCTTCTCCTAGGTGTTGGATGGAAGAACACAGTACTGCTTACCTGAGATGCCATCATCACACAGTCCTTCTCCGTAGGTGTTGGATGGAAGAACAGCCAGTACTGCTTACCGTAGATGCCATCATCACACAGTCCTTCTCCGTAGGTGTTGGATGGAAGAACAGCCAGTACTGCTTACCTGAGATGCCACTCATCACACAGTCCTTCTCGTAGGTGTTGGATGGAAGAACAGCCAGTACTGCTTACCTGAGATGCCATCATCACACAGTCCTTCTCCGTAGGTGTTGGATGGAAGAACAGCCAGTACTGCTTACCTGAGATGCCTCATCACACAGTCTCTCCGTAGGTGTTGGATGGAAGAACAGCCAGTACTGCTTACCTGAGATGCCATCATCACACAGTCCTTCTTCGTAGGTGTTGGATGGAAGAACAGCCAGTACTGCTTACCTGAGATGCCATCATCACACAGTCCTTCTCGTAGGTGTTGGATGGAAGAACAGCCAGTACTGCTTACCTGAGATGCCCTCATCACACAGTCCTTCTCCGTAGGTGTTGGATGGAAGAACAGCCAGTACTGCTTACCTGAGATGCCATCATCACACGCCTTCTCCGTAGGTGTTGGATGGAAGAACAGCCAGTACTGCTTACCTGAGATGCCATCATCACACAGTCCTCTCCGTAGGTGTGGATGGAAGAACAGCCAGTACTGCTTACCTAGATTCCATCATCACACAGTCCTTCTCCGTAGGTGTTGGATGGAAGAACAGCCAGTACTGCTACCTGAGATGCCCTCATCACACAGTCCTTCTCCGTAGTGTTGGATGGAAGAACAGCCAGTACTGCTTACCTGAGATGCCATCATCACACAGTCCTTCTCGTAGGTGTTGGATGGAAGAACAGCCAGTACTGCTTACCTGAGATGCCACTCATCACACAGTCCTTCTCCGTAGGTTGGATGGAAGAACAGCCAGTACTGCTTACCTGAGATGCCCTCATCACACAGTCCTTCTCGTAGGTGTGGATGGAAGAACAGCCAGTACTGCTTACCTGAGATGCCCTCATCACACAGTCCTTCTCCGTAGGTTGGATGGAAGAACAGCCAGTACTGCTTACCTGAGATGCCCTCATCACACAGTCCTTCTCGTAGGTGTTGGATGGAAGAACAGCCAGTACTGCTTACCTGAGATGCCTCATCACACAGTCCTTTCTCGTAGGTGTGGATGGAAGAACAGCCAGTACTGCTTACCTGAGATGCCATCATCACACAGTCCTTCTTCGTAGTGTTGGATGGAAGAACAGCCAGTACTGCTTACCTGAGATGCCCTCATCACACAGTCCTTCTCGTAGGTGTTGGATGGAAGAACAGCCAGTACTGCTACCTGAGAGCCATCATCACACAGTCCTTCTTCGTAGGTGTTGGATGGAAGAACAGCCAGTACTGCTTACCTGAGATGCCCTCATCCACACAGTCCTTCTTCGTAGGTGTTGGATGGAAGAAACAGCCAGTACTGCTACCTGAGATGCCCTCATCACACAGTCCTTCTTCGTAGGTGTTGGATGGAAGAACAGCCAGTACTGCTTACCTGAGATGCCTCATCACACAGTCCTTCTCCGTAGGTGTTGGATGGAAGAACAGCCAGTACTGCTTACCTGAGATGCCATCATCACACAGTCCTTCTTCGTAGGTGTGGATGGAAGAACACCCAACTGCTTACCTGAGATGCCCTCATCACACAGTCCTCTTCGTAGGTGTTGGATGGAGAACCAGCCAGTACTGCTTACCTGAGATGCCTCATCACACAGTCCTTCGTATGGTGGATGGAAGAACAGCCAAGTACTGCTTACCTGAGATGCCTCATCACACAGTCCTTCTTGCGGTAGGGTGAATGGAAGCATCAGAACTCAGGAAGGACCGCACATCGTTGAATCCTGGACCGCACATCAGAACTCAGGAAGGACCGCACATCGTTGAATCCTGGACTTGCATGTTCTGTTAATATGAACTACCATAATCAAAATGTGATTCCTGTCATTCTGAGCACTGTAGGTGGTAGTCCTAATCAGGGTCCGTACCCAATGCATACGGGTTTGGTAAATTTCTCAACTGTCCGTTAAATTAAAATGCTGCCGGTCAAATGTCCAGCGCCACATTTTTCTAACGGAAACCCTGGTATGTGTGTGCATACTCTGTATGTGATGGCCCCTCTAACCACAACAGAGAGGGATCATTAGGAGCAGAAAGCTGCTAGCCCCAACGCCCACAGCAGTAATCCATCACAGTAGGGATATAATATAGAACAGCTTTTATCAGAATGGATTTCAGATGGCCTCCAGTGTACAGCCTGATTTTATACACAGCCCTCTGCTGGAGCCGTGTCAATAACAGAGGRGAAGCCAGGGGGGAAGCCGTTAAACTGCCCTTCATATTCTGACATCTTTTATATGGACACTGGCTGACTCCCAAATGGCACCCTATTCCCTATGTAGGACACGACTTTTGATCAGGGCCAAAACTGGTCCCGGTTCCATGTCATGAATTTAACAGCTATGTTAGGGGTTCACCACATGTCAGAACCAGGTGTTGGAACTGATTCAGGGAACAGAACAAAAACTTGAAAAAAATGAAAACATTTTGGAAAAGAATCAGAACCAGGAACGAAAGTGATCTATACTGTTCCGGAACAGAACCGTTATTTTAAAAGCAAGGGAACCAGTAAATAATGTTMTTTTACGTTCCAGACATTTCTTTCCAGTCTCACAAAGAAACGCAGCAGAGTGCCTATGCAAAGCCCTTACTGTAGAAACTTATTCCAGTGGCTGTCTGCCAGCTAAACATTTTTTTTGTCAGTGTTTGTGCATGTGCAGGCTACCCGCCACTCCCCCTGCGAAGCATAGCTACAGTAGCCTAGACGTTACAAGTGAAATTCAGAAAATTAGGGAGAGAGATTTTTTAACTAGAGAAGAATAAATTAACTTTTTCATTGCTATCTAAGGATATTATAGTTATCACGTTTCACATTGGATTTATTAACTACAAAACTACAATAAAAAAAATGTAATGTCAAGCTAAGTGTAAAAAAAAAAAATCACTCTTAAGCAATGAACAGGAGTGAGTGCATACATTTTCCGACTCATCCCCAATGGGAATTGAACCCACAACCCTGGCATTGCAAGTGCCATGCTCTACCAACTGAGCCACATCATCACAAACGACTTGATGTCTCAATGTACTCCATTACTGTATTGTGYATTGTGCATATCTCCAAGGTGATGGAAAGTCTACAGGCACAAACCTAGATGACCAGCATATGTACAATACAGTCATTTACATTAAGTGGTTTATAAGGATGGTAAATGATAATACACAAAAAGTGATTGTTTTGCATTTGATAAAAACATTATTATTTTTATTTTTTTACATTGGATAAAAGTARAGACTCAGAGCTAGAAAATGGTATATCATACACTACAGTTGAGGAACATTGGGAAAGTAATTCTGCTTTGAAAATTGATCAACTTGTAAACTMAATTTTGAAAAACAATCGCCTTTGAATATTTTGGTATCTAGTGGAGCTCTTCTTTGTCTACACCCATTCGGCATCGTTCACACCCTCTTAAGCTTTAGCCCCACCCATCTCGTTTCGCTCTCAGAGCGCACACTTGACAATCTGGACAATGATTTGTTTACCTCTAGATAACATGAAAACAGCCTAACCAGCTCAGCTGGCAACAATTTCATTACGCTTTTTTGCAGACGTTTACTGACACCGGCCATATTCAGTGGGTGTTGTACACATGTCACGTAACGTTAGCTAACGATCCAGCAAGCTAACATTAGATAGTTAAACAACAATGAACAAAGTGCCAACAATGCCACAGCGCTGGGAACTAACAAACCAAGTTCAATGTTAGCTAGCTAACATTAGGCTCTAACTAGAAAAGCAAACAGCTCTGGGAAACAATTAGTAATGTCAACTAGGGAGCCAGCCAGCTAACGTTAGCTAGCTAGCTAACAGTACACTTCAGCACACAAAACCCCCACAACATGATGCTGCCACCCCCGTGCTTCGCGGTTGGGATGATGTTCTTCGGCTTGCAAGCTTTCCCCTTTTTCATCCAAACATAACAATGGTTATTATGACCAAACAGTTCTATTTTTGTTTCATCAGACCAGAGGACAATTCTACAAAAAGTACAATCGTAGTCTGGCTTTTTTATGGCAGTTTTGGAGCAGTGGCTTCTTCCTTGCCGAGCGGCCTTTCAGGTTATGTCGATATAGGACTCGTTTTACTGTGGATATAGATACTTTTGTACCTGTTTCCTCCAGCATCTTCACAAGGTCCTTTGCTGTTGTTCTGGGATTGATTTGCCCTTATCGAACCAAAGTACGTTAATCTCTAGGAGACAGAACGTGTCTCCTATCCGGAGCGGTATGACGGTGCGTGTCCCATAGTTTTATACTTGCGTACTATTGTTGTACAGATGAACGTGGTACCTTCAGGCGTTTGGAAATTGCTCCCAAGGATGAACCAGACTTGTGGAGGTCTACAATTTTTTTTCTGAGGTCTTGGCTGTATTTTTTGATTTTCCCATGATGACAAGCAAAGAGGCACTGAGTTTGAAGGTAGGCCTTGAAATACATCCACAGGTACACCTCCAATTGACTCAAATTATGACAATTCGCCTATCAGAAGCTTCAAAGCCATGACATATTCTGGAATTTTCCAAGCTGTTTAAAGGCACAGTCAACTTAGTGTAGTAAACTTCTGACCCACTGGAATTGATACAGTGATGGGAAATAACCTGTCTGAAACAATTGTTGGAAAAATGACTTGTGTCATGCACAAAGATTTAGTCCTAACCGACTTGCCAAAACTATAGTTTGTTAACAAGACATTTGTGGAGTGGTTGAAAAATGAGTTTTAATGACTCCAACCTAAGTGTATGTAAACTTCCGACTTCAACTGTAAGTTCCACAACAGATTTAAATCTGACAACTGGAAAAATACACATTCAGAGATACAGTTATTTTATACCATCCTTTTATGAGATCCCAAAACAACTGCTGACATTCTTTCTTTAACTTTTGACGCTAGGGCCAGAATTCTTTTTATTTTTAAATAACGTTCCCAAGGTAAACAGACTATTTCTCAGGCCCAGATTGTAGAATATGCATATATTTACAGATTAGGATAGAAAACACTCCAAAGTTTCCAAACTGTCAAAATATTGTCTGTGAGATATAACAAAACTGATTCTGCAGGAAAAACTGAGGAAATCCAACCGGAAGTGCTTTATTTTTATTTTTATCCCTGTTCTGTTGCCATGCCCCTCTTCCATTAAAGGCGAATCAACCAGATTCCTTTTTCCAATGGCTTCTCAGGCTGTGACCAGGCTTTAGACATAGTTTCGGCTTTATTTTGAAAAATGAGCGAGATTTTTCAAAACGAGTCAGGTGTCCTTTAATATGTCCTGTGCGCGAGAGGGAGCTCGACATTTTCTTTCTCTTTTATTGAATAGGTTACCGTTCGGTTGAAATATTATCGATTATGTTTTTAAAACAACACTAAGATTGATTTAAAAAACGTTTGACGTGTTCTACGAACATTACGGATACTTTTTTGAATTTGTCTGCCTTTCAGGAACGGAACGAGGCTGTGGTTTTCTGAAATAACACGCAACCCAAATGGCGTTTTTTTTATAAATAATATTTATCGAACAATAACATTTATTTGTTAACTGGAGTCGTGGTACAAACATCTGAATTGATCAAGTAAGCGATTCATTTTATTGCTTTTCTGACTTTCGTGACCAAGCTAATTTAAGGCTAACTGTTCTAGCATTGACTGATACACTCACAAACGCTTGGATTGCTTTCGCTGTAAAGCATATTTTCAAAATCTGACACGATAGGTGGATTAACAACAACCTAAGCTGTGTTTTGGTATATTTCACTTGTGATTCCATGATTATAAATATTTTTWGTAATATTTTTGAATTTGGCGCTCTGCAATTCAGTGGTTGTTTAGGAAAATGATCCCGGTAACGGGATCCGTAGCGTCAAGAAGTTTTAAGTACCCACAGACCCTTCCAAATGTTTGGATTACAGAAATATTGTTTCATTATCCAACCTTGGATGTCACAGCACTACAAAATCTCTCTCTGTTGTAACAACGGGATTTTTAACTTCCATTTCTGAAAGAATGGGAGAGAGAGTTCCTGTAGACCTGCAGACCAAAAATGTCCAACTTCACCCTTGTCCCCCTCTGTGGGAGAGAGAGGCGCTGTGGAGCAGACTCACTGTAACCTGATCCTTCAGATCTTCACAGGAGAGTCATGACACCAGAAACTGTGGATAGATGGCAGCATTCGCGCAAAACTGAAAGCGCGAACCATAACATTTAACCCTGACAAGGTGACTGGGAATATGGATGAACACAAATAGTGTACTTATTCCCTCTGTAAACAAATCACATAGGCAAAACGTCAGTATAGAGACAAAGTGGAGTCGCAATTCAACGGCTCAGACACGAAACGTATGTGGCAGGGTCTACAGACAATCACGGATTACAAAGGGAAAACCAGCCACGTCGTGGACACCGACATCTTGCTTCCGAACAAGCTAAACACTTTCTTCGCCCGCTTTGAGGATAACACAGTGCCACCGACGTGGCCYGCTACCAAGGACTGTGARCCCTCCTTCTTCGTGGCCGACATGAGTAAGACATTTAAGCATGTTAACCCTCGTAAGGCTGCTGGCCCAGACGGCATCCCTAGCCGCATCCTCAGAGCATGCGCAGACCAGCAATCACTCCCTATCCCAGTCTGATGTCACCACATGCTTCAAGAAGTCCACCATTGTTCCTGTACCCAAGAAAGCAAATATAACTGAACTAAATGACTATCCCCCCGTAGCACTCACTTCTGTCATCATGAAGTGCTTTGAGAGACTAGTCAAGGATCATATCACCTCTACCCTACCTGTTACCCTAGACCCACTTCAATTTGATAACCGCTCCAATAGGTCCACAGACGATGCAATCGCCCTCGCACTGCACACTGCCCTATCCCATCTGGACAAGAGGAATAACTATGTGAGAATGCTGTTCATCGACTATAGCTCAGCATTCAACACCATAGTACMCTCCAAGCTCATCATTTAGCTCGAGGCCCTGGGTCTCGACCCCGCCCTATGCAACTGGRTCTTGGACTTCTTGACGGGCCGCCCTCAGTTGGTGAAGGTAGGAAACAGCATCTCCACTTCGCTGACCCTCAACACAGGGGCCCCACAAGGGTGTGTGCTCAGCCCCCTCCTGTACTCCCCCTGTTCACCCATGACTGCGTGGCCAAGCATGCCTCCAACTCAATCATCAAGTTTGCAGATGACAC
This sequence comes from Salvelinus sp. IW2-2015, assembly GCF_002910315.2. NCBI lineage: Eukaryota > Metazoa > Chordata > Actinopteri > Salmoniformes > Salmonidae > Salvelinus > Salvelinus sp. IW2-2015. The sequence continues at coordinate 81,415 of NW_019942996.1, read as the reverse complement.
AACAGTAGTAGGCCTGATTACCAACAATGACGAGACATCCTACAGGGAGGAGGTGAGGGCCCTGGGAGTGTGGTGCCAGGAAAATAACCTCTCACCCAATGTCAACAAAACAAAAGAGCTGATCGTGGACTTCAGGAAACAGCAGAGGGAGCACGCCCCCCTATCCACAGCGACGGGACCGCAGTGGAGAAAGTGGAAAGCTTCAAGTTCCTCTGCGTACACATCACTGACAAACTGAAATGGTCCACCCACACAGACAGTATGGTGAAAAAGTGCGCAACAGCACCTCTTCAACCTCAAGAGGCTGAAGAAAATTGTCTTGGCACCTAAAACACTCACAAACTTTTACAGATGCATAATTGAGAGCATCCTGTTGGGCTGTATCACCTTCTGGTACGGCAACTGCACTGCCCGCAACCACAGGGCTCTCCAGAGGRTGGTGCGGTCTGCCCAAAGCATCACCGGGGGCAAACTACCTGCCCCCCAGGGCACCTACAKCACCCGATGTCACAGGAAGGCCAAAAATATMATCAAGGACAACAACCACCTGAGCCACTGCCTGTTCACACTGCTATCATCCAGAAGGCGAGGTCAGTACAGGTGCATCAAAGCTGGGACCGAGAGACTGAAAAACAGATTCGATCTCAAACGCGCGTCATGTGAGAGGTAGCTCGTGTTGCATTGCTTTTCTACAGACAAAGGAATTCTCCGGTTGGAACATTATTGAAGATTTATGTTAAAAACATCCTAAAGATTTATTCTATACTTAGTTTGACATGTTTCTACGGACTGTAACGGAACTTTTTGGACTTTTCGTCCGACATCCCGAATATCCCAGAGAGGTTAAAGTGACTAGTGTTCCAATTATTAAAGTGGCCAGTGATTACAAGTCTATGTATATAAGGCAGCAGCCGCTAATGTGCTAGTGGTGGCTATTTAACTGGCTGATGGCCTGTAGATCGAATCTGTTTTCAGTCTCTCGGTCCCAGCTTTGATGCACCTGTACTGACCTCGCCTTCTGGATGATAGCAGTGTGAACAGGCAGTGGCTCAGGTGGTTGTTGTCCTTGATGATATTTTTGGCCTTCCTGTGACATCGGGTGATGTAGGTGCCCTGGGGGCAGGTAGTTTGCCCCCGGTGATGCCTTGGGCAGACCGCACCATCCTCTGGAGAGCCCTTGGTTGCGGGCAGTGCAGTTGCCGTACCAGAAGGTGATACAGCCCAACAGGATGCTCTCAATTATGCATCTGTAAAAGTTTGTGAGTGTTTTAGGTGCCAAGACAATTTTCTTCAGCCTCCTTCTCCACTGTGGTCCCGTCGCTGTGGATAGGGGGGCGTGCTCCCTCTGCTGTTTCCTGAAGTCCACGATCAGCTCTTTTGTTTTGTTGACATTGGGTGAGAGGTTATTTTCCTGGCCACACACTCCCAGGGCCCTCACCTCCTCCCTGTAGGAGTCTCGTCATTGTTGGTAATCAGGCCTACTACGTTGTGTCATCTGCAAACTTGATGATTGAGTTGGAGGCATGCTTGGCCACGCAGTCATGGGTGAACAGGGGGAGTACAGGAGGGGCTGAGCACACACCCTTGTGGGCCCCTGTGTTGAGGGTCAGCGAAGTGGAGATGCTGTTTCCTACCTTCACAACTGAGGGCGGCCCGTCAAGAAGTCCAAGACCCAGTTGCATAGGCGCGGTCGAGACCCAGGGCCTCGAGCTAAATGATGAGCTTGGAGGGTACTATGGTGTTGAATGCTGAGCTATAGTCGATGAACAGCATTCTCACATAGTTATTCCTCTGTCCAGATGGGATAGGGCAGTGTGCAGTGCGAGGGCGATTGCATCGTCTGTGGACTATTGGAGCGGTTATCAAATTGAAGTGGGTCTAGGGTAACAGGTAGGGTAGAGGTATATGATCCTTGACTAGTCTCTCAAAGCACTTCATGATGACAGAAGTGTGCTACGGGGGATAGTCATTTAGTTCAGTTATATTTGCTTTCTTGGGTACAGGAACAATGGTGGACTTCTTGAAGCATGTGGTGACATCAGACTGGGATAGGGAGTGATTGCTGGTCTGCGCATGCTCTGAGGATGCGGCTAGGGATGCCGTCTGGGCCAGCAGCCTTACGAGGTTAACATGCTTAAATGTCTTACCATGTCGGCCACAAGAAGGAGGGCTCACAGTCCTTGGTAGCAGGCCACGTCGGTGGCACTGTGTTATCCTCAAAGCGGCGAAGAAAGTGTTTAGCTTGTTCGGAAGCAAGATGTCGGTGTCCACACGTGGCTGGTTTTCCCTTTTGTAAT
>NW_019942996.1:73328-75132 GCF_002910315.2 Salvelinus sp. IW2-2015 | reverse complement strand
CACGAGCTCAAAGCATTCTGCCAGACCTCTGACTCATTCCCCTCTCATTCGCCCCCACTTCACAGTAGAAGCCTCAAACAAAGTTCTGAAGACTGTTGACATCTAGTGGAAGCCTTAGGAAGTGCAACATGACCAATATCCCACTGTATCTTCAATAGGGAATGAGTTGAAAATCGACCAACCTCAGATTTGCCACTTCTTGGTTGGATTTTTTCTCAGGTTTTCGCCTGCCACATTCAAACAGTTTTAGAAACTTCAGAGTGTTTTCTATCCAAATCTACTAATAATATGCATATATTAGCAACTGGGACTGAGTAGCAGGCAGTTTACTCTGGGCACCTTATTCATCCAAGCTACTCAATACTGCCCCCGTCACCAAGAAGTTAATAATGTTTACATATTTTGCATTACTCATCGCATTGTATATACTGTATTGTATCCTATTCTACTATATTTTAGTCTATGCCGGTCTAACATTGCTCTTCCAAATATGTATATATTCTTAATTCCATTCCTTCACTTTAGATTGTGTGCATTGTTAGATATTACTGCACTGTCGGAGCTAGAAACACAAGCATTTCGCTACACCCGCAATAACATCTGCTAAACACGTGTATGTGACACATAACATTTGATTTAATACTACCTCCCTGGTCAATCCTCAGTACTGTTATAATACTACCTCCATGATACTACCTCCAAGTAATGGAACTCTAAACCTCCTTGGACCTGCTAATGTCTGCTAAAGTGGGCCACCTGAAGGGACTCAGTGTAGCACTGAGGGGGACAGGCAAGTTCACAATGAAGGACGGAAAGGAAACCTATGGTTAATTTCACAGGAGGTTGGTGGACCCTTAATTGTGGGGAGAATGGGCTCATGGTAATGACTGGAGCGGAATCAGTGGAATGGTATTGAAAGATTAGTGGAATCTGTGTGGGTAGCTGGACAGGTAGGATGACAGACAGTGAAGGGGAACATGTGGTCCCGGGTCAGGTGACAGAGGAATGGATGAGACTGATGCAGGAATTTCTTTAACCATAAAGTGGTATATTTACTGAGTAGTCTGTGCTGCATAACAAAGGAAACAAAATAACATGTATCCAATCAAATTCATAATCACAAAGATCAAATCATAACATTCATTCATTATTAACATAATTTAGGGAATTCAACAATCCAGTTCATTAAGAAGTCAATAGTAATCACCCGTGAGTCATTTAGGCTCTTAACTATTTATCATAAATCATGAAAGAATACAAACAGCGAATGGTTATTCAATCTATAATCACCTTTAGTTTGATATCAAAGTCGATCAATTAGCAAACAATGATGTTTCTCATTTCACCCTTTCAATTTTCTTCATGTGTACATGTAATTAATATCATTACATATTAACCATATCGATTGCATAATTGGCCTATGAGGATCCGTAGGGCCGTGATCATTGACCATTCACATTACACCATATGTTTGAAGCCTGCGCTCCGCGGTAATAACTAGAAACAATAACTGATGGCCCACGCTCCCGATCGCAACAGATAGCTCAGAAAGGTAACAGAGTCGGTGGACTTACGTGGATTCATGGAAGCACAGAACTTCTGGAGCAGACGAAGTTAAGGAAGAGAAAGCAGCGAGATCAGGCGATGGCGTTTTCCTCCTTTTATGGGGATGAGATCTGTCGGTCATTGCCACCTGACCTAATTAAAGCGCCCCTGGCCCAGCTGACCTAATTAAAGCGCCCCTGGCCCAGCTGACCTAATTAAAGCTACAAATTATCAGGAAATCAATTTATCAACCCATGGA
>NW_019942996.1:61870-68984 GCF_002910315.2 Salvelinus sp. IW2-2015 | reverse complement strand
AGTCCATAGCATCAATGCCTTCCTCTTCAGGAATGCTGACCCACTCCAGCCACATGAGGTCTAGCATTGTCTTGATTAGGAGGAACCCAGGGCCAACCGCACCAGCATATGGTCTCACAAGGGGTCTGAGGATCTCATCTCGGTACCTAATGGCAGTCAGGCTACCTCTGGCGAGCACATGGAGGGCTGTGCGGCCCCCCAAAGAAATGCCACCCCACACCATGACTGACCCACCGCCAAACCGGTCATGCTGGAGGATGTTGCAGGCAGCAGAACGTTCTCCACGGCGTCTCCAGACTCTGTCACGTCTGTCACATGTGCTCAGTGTGAACCTGCTTTCATCTGTGAAGAGCACAGGGCGCGCAGTGGCGAATTTGCCAATCTTGGTGTTCTCTGGCAATGCAAATGCAAAACGTCCTGCACGGTGTTGGGCTGTAAGCACAACCCCCTGTGTGACGTCGGCCCTCATACCACCCTCATGGAGTCTGTTTCTGACCGTTGAGCAGACACATGCACATTTGTGGCCTGCTGGAGGTCATTTTGCAGGGCTCTGGCAGTGCTCCTCCTGCTCCTCCTTGCACAAAGGCGGAGGTAGCGGTCCTGCTGCTGGTTTTGCCCTCCTACGGCCTCCTCCACGTCTCCTGATGTACTGGCCTGTCTCCTGGTAGCGCCTCCATGCTCTGGACACTACGCTGACAGACACAGCAAACCTTCTTGCACACGCTCGCATTGATGTGCCATCCTGGATGAGCTGCACTACCTGAGCCACTTGTGTGGGTTGTAGACTCCGTCTCATGCTACCACTAGAGTGAAAGCACCGCCAGCATTCAAAAGTGACCAAAACATCAGCCAGAAGCATAGGAACTGAGAATAGTGTGTGGTCACCACCTGCAGAACCACTCCTTTATTGGGGGTGTCTTGCTAATTGCCCATAATTTCCACCTTTTGTTCATTCCATTGTCACAACAGCATGTGAAATTTATTGTCATCATCATGTTGCTTCCTAAGTGGACAGTTTGATTTCACAGAAGTGTGATTGACTTGGAGTTACATTGTGTTGTTTAAGTGGTCCCTTTATTTTTTTGAGCAGTGTAATATAATATATTATATATTATATGTGTGTATTATTTTTCTTACACAGTGATACTTTGAGTCAAGTCAAATATAATAAATAATAATAAAAAATATGCGATATGTAACTTTATCGATCCCCCCATTACTAATTGAATCTAACCTAATTCAGTTTTATTCACTAGCTAATTATTAATATCAGGTGTGCTAGATGGATTGAGTGACAACCTTTTATCTTTTTTATATGTAATGTAAGTGCTTTAATATGTTTGGACACCAGGAAGAGTAGCTGCTGCTTGCAGGAACTAATTGGGAATCCACAAATACCCCAGGAAGAGTAGCTGCTGCCTTGGCAAGAACTAATGGGGATCCATAATAAATCCCAGAGAAGAGTAGCTGCTGCCTTGGCAGAACTAATGGGGATCCATAATATACACCAGGAAGAGTAGCTGCTGCCTTGGCAGGAACTAATGGGGGATCCATAATAAACCCCCAGGAAGAGTATGCAAGCGCCTTGACAGGAACTAATGGGGATCCATAATAAACCCCAGGAAGAGTAGCTGCTGCCTTGACAGGAACTAATGGGGATCCATAATAAACCCCAGGAAGAGTAGCTGCTGCCTTGGCAGGAATTAATGGGGATCCATAATATACCCCAGGAAGAGTAGCTGCTGCCTTGACAGGAACTAATGGGGATCCATAATAAACCCCAGGAAGAGTAGCTGCTGCCTTGGCAGGAACTAATGGGGGTCCATAATAAACCCCAGGAAGAGTAGCTGCGCCTAGACAGGAACTAATGGGGATCCATAATAAACCCCAGGAAGAGTTTCTGCTGCCTTGGCAGGAACTAATGGGAATCCCTAATAAATACAAAATACAAATGGCAGGGTTTCCCAAACTCGGACCTGGGGCCCTGCGTAGGTGCACATTAGTTTTTTTCCTAGTACTACACAGCTAATTGAAATAACCAACTCATCATCAAGCTTCTTGATTTTATTTAATCATTGTGTAGGGATAGGGCAAAAACCAAAACGTGCATCCCAGGGGGCCCCAGGACGCAGTTTGTGGAAACACTGACCTATTCGACGGTAGCTTCCAGGAAACAGGGTGGAGAGCCCTGAAATAGAGACTTTGATTATGTGAATGAGCAACCAAAATTATTTTCCCAATGCCGAACCAAGCATAACCGAGTTGTACTGGCTGCTGATACACATCCAACATAGTACTGCAATCGTAGTGTTAAAGCCATGTAAAATGTCCAGTGATACCATCGACGAGCTCACAGTTTGGTTGGGTCGGCAAGCATGTAAAAATCAACATAAGTTTGCTGAGTAACGCTGTTGGATAAAGGGACAACATCAGAGCCTTCACAGGTTGGTTTGGGTCGGCGATAGGAATGTGAAAAGACAACATCAGAGCCTTCACAGTTTGGTTTGTCGGCAAGGGCAGTAACTGTGAAAAGACAACATCAGAGCCTTCACTGTTGTTTGGGTCGGCTTGTAAGGATACTAAGTTGTGAAAAGGGCAAACACAAGTTCTCTCTTTTTTCCCCCTTCCATCCTCCACCATGAACTGGTAGGCCTATGTCCCCCTCAGTGCTACCCTGTGACCCGCTCCTTGAGGTTCAGGTGGCCAACCTGAACCAAGTAAACCAGTAGAGGCTGCTGAGGGGAGAACAGCTCATAATAATGGCCGGAACGGGCCAAGTGGAAGGCATCAAACACCTGGAAACCATGGAAACCATGTGTTTTATGTATTTGATACCGTAGAAAAGGCCCATGGAGTTGGTGGAAGAATCCTTTAATTCAATGGCCACTTACTCAGCTGGGCCAGGGGCGCTTTAATTAGGTCAGGTGGGCCAGGGGGCTTTAATTAGGTCAGCTGGGCCAGGCGCTTTAATTAGGTCAGGTGGGCCAGGGGGCTTAAATAGGTCAGGTGGCGTAGGGGGCGTTTAATTAGGTCAGGTGGGCCAGGGGGCTTTAATTAGGTCAGTCGGTGGGCTAGGGGCGCTTTAATTAGGTCAGGTGGCCAGGGGCGTGTGATTTTGTTGTCAGCACATTCAACTATGTAAAGAAAAAAGTATTTAWTAAGAATATTTCATTCATTCAGATCTAGGATGTGTTATTTTAGTGTTCCCTTTATTTTTTGAGCAGTGTATATACAAAMAAAAWAATAATAATCCCTAGGTAGCGTTAGCTAGTGCTAGTCACTGTACCTGTGCCAAAACGCATATATTTTATCCTATAGCTTGTTCTCCATCTTCTTTTTAATAGTGAGCCAACGTGATTTCTGAACTTTTATTTCCATGACAGATTAAAACAAATTMTATCATGATCTCTCTGCAGCAGACATACACTAAGTACACCAAGCATTAGGAACAATACCCTGGCATTCCCAGCCTTAGTTACAACTGGGGTTGGAGCAAAACTCTACAGGAGGGTACGTTTCCAGGAACAGGGTTGAAGAGCCCTGCTCTGCACTTCTAGTCAGGGCCAGGACCTGTTCACATCCATCCGTCCAGTATAATGGCTCATTGAATCTGCCTTCCCCCAAAAGAGAGACTTCTGCCCGGCTCCACGGCCCAGCCAGGACAGTACTAGGTCAACGCTATTCGTGCTGTGAAACAAAAAAACCTTGGTCCTGCTCCTTACTTTGCTTAAATTACAATAATAGGATCTATTTTTTCTTCTCTCTCTCTACCTGCATGTTCAAATATACTACAATTTGAGAAATGGAATGTAATATATCCTGGTCTGTTGGCCCGTACACCATAATGAAAGTCTTGGAGAAATCCCACGGTGGTGAAAGTGTAGTGGGCAGCACATATCTGGAGGCTGGGAGGGAGCTCACTGTGAAGGATTGCTGCTGGGTCATGGAGGCTTGGCCGGAGGCCTCAAATTAAACACAGGTGTTGAGGAGGCAAGTGACTGGGGTTAACCCCCCCCCCACCCCATCTAGTAGCTACAGAAACACTAACAGTCACACTTGGAGATGGAATAATACCTCGGACAAATAATAGCGAGAGACGAGCGTGTTTAATTTTCCCTCCGTCGACAAATCTCCYAGCAAGCCTCATTTGAGAGGATTAACAAGCCTTTTGCCATTAGGGCTGTGGGTATTAGGACTAATGATGGGGCCTCAAACCAGGGTTTTCCACAAGTACATAGAGTAGACAGCCAAATAGAAAAAGTAGCCAGCTAGCCACCCCTGGGTGTAGTTACCCTTTAATTCCAGTGTGCACCTACTGTAGCAAGAGGCTGTTGTTTGCTGTTTTTGTAGCACACGTGATGGTATAGTTTCCCAAACAAACACCCACTGGATGGATTAAAATAATCATGATATCATTCTGCCAGGTAAGCTTAGGCTACTTTGTGGTTAACATTTAATTGAGAAGGTATTTGGGAAAGCCTTTCCATCTACCAGAAGAGTGCTTTCGTTAGCATCATCGCTAACGGGCTACACAAAGTGGTAGACGCAGACAGACACAGACAGGGGCATTCTCGTTGCCTCTTCAGAACACACAGACAGGGGCATTCTCGTTGCCTCTTCAGAACACACAGACAGGGGCATTCTCGTTGCCTTTTCAGAACACACACACAGGGGCATTCTCGTTGCCTCTTCAGAAACAACACACAAGGGGCATTCTCGTTGCCTCTTCAGAACACACACACAGGGGCATTCTCGTTGCCTCTTCAGAACACACACACAGGGGCATTCTCGTTGCCTCTTCAGAACACACAGACAGGGGCATTTCTCGTTGCCTCTTCAGAACACACAGACAGGGGCAATTCTCGTGCTCTTCAGAACACAGACAGGGGCATTCTCGTCGCCTCTTCAGAACACACAGAACAGGGGCATTCCGTCGCCTCTTCAGAACACACACACAGGGGCATTCTCGTTTGGCCTCTTCAGAAACACACAGACAGGGGCATTCTCGTCGCCTCTTCAGAACACACACAGGGGCATTTCTCGTGCCTCTTCAGAACACACAGACAGGGGCATTCTCGTCGCCTCTTCAAACACACACACAGGGGCATTCTCGTTGCCTCTTCAGAACACACAACAGGGGCATTCTCGTTGCTTTTCAGACACACACAGGGGCATTCTCGTTGCCTCTTCAGAACACACACACAGGGGCATTCTCGTTGCCTCTTCAGAAACACACACAGGGGCATTCTCGTTGCTTCTTCAGAAACACACACAGGGCATTCTCGTTGCCTCTTCCAGGAACACACAGACAGGGGCATTCTCGTGCCTCTTCAGAACACACACACACAGGGGCATTCTCGTCGCCTCTTCAGAACACACACACAGGGGCATTCTCGTTGCCTCTTCAGAAACACAGACAGGGCAATTCTCGTTGCTTCTTCAGAACACACAGACAGGGGCATTCTCTTGCCTCTTCAGAACACACAGACAGGGCATTCTCGTTTGCCTCTTCAGAACACACACACAGGGCATTCTCGTTGCCTCTTCAGAACACACAACCACAGGGCATTCTCGTTGCCTCTTCAGAAACACACAGGGGCATTCTCGTTGACCAGGTTTCCTCCAGACGTGACGCTTCGCATTCATGGCCAAAGTTTCAATCTTGGTTACATCAGACCAGAGAATCTTGTTTCGTATTGGTCTGGAGTCCTTTAGGTGCCTTTTGGCAAACTCCATGCGGGCTGTCATGTGCCTTTACTGAGCAGTGGCTTCCATTCTGACCACTCTACCATAAAGGCCTGATTGGTGGAGTGCTGCAGAGATGGTTGTCCTTCTGGAAGGTTCTCCCATCTCCACAGAGAACTCTGGAGCTCTGTCAAAGTGACTCTGTCAGGTTCTTGGTCACCTCCTTGACCAAGGCCCTTCCCCACCGATTGCTCAGTTTGGCCGGGCGGCCAGCTCCATTTCAGAATAAGGCTGTAACATAACAAAATGTGGAKAAAGGGAAGGGGTCTGACTACTTTCCAAATGCCTCCGGGGATGCGGTCTCCAGGGTCCAATGAAGATCTCTGAGAGCCTCTTTGGTGTCGGCTTGGAGCGGGATATACACAGCCATGGCGATAATCCCTGAGAACTCTCTCGGAAGGTAAAAAGGGCGATGTTTGATTACCAAGTGTYCAAGTCGGGGGAGCAGAAGCTTGCAAGTTCCTGTACGTTTCCTCCGWCGCACCATGTGTTGTTGGTCATAAAGCAGAGCCCACAACCTTTGCTCTTGCCAGAGAGAGCCTGCTTCYTATCCRCTCGAAAATCTGTAAAACTCACTGGTTGTATATAATCCGTTGAGATGTCAGAGGAAAGCAAAGTCTCAGAAAAAACAGAGCATGTTGCAGGATCTGATGTTCCTCTGGAAGGAGATCCTCACTCTGAGTTCGTCAAATTTGTTCATTAATGATTGAACATTGGCGAGTAGTATGCTCGGTAATGGAGGACGGGTCGCCCAGCATCTTAATCTCACTAAGACCACGCCACGTCTGCCTCTCCATTGGCATCTTTGCTTCCTACTCTCCGGTAGGACTCCCAAGCAGCTTGGTGCCTTGCCAAATAAGCTAGTCCATTGTTTCGCCGTCTCAGGGAATTTGGGGAGGTCGGGTGGACGGTAAATACCCAGAGATTTGTATTCCAACAGTTCTACCCGGGTGTATGTAGTAATGCACGAAACAAACTGATAATTCTTTTGGGAGAAAAACACTAGAAAACAGACAAAAAAAAGTAGAAACCTGCCATGTTTAATCGGAGCTCGAGGCGAGGCACCCTMTGTCGGGGCCAYTTTAGCCATTTTCTGTTTTTATAATTTATTTGCAGATAATGGCGAAAAAGTCTACCAGTAGCATATGTCTACAATGCAAATTTGGGAGACAAACGAATGGCTCTCTCACCGATGCGATAGGCTACAAATACTGACGAGACGAGAATCACTCACTTTAGCGTCACTGTCTGGCAAGCCCCGACATCCTAGGAAAAGAAACCTAGGAAATCAATACCACGGACATGTAACCACGTTGCCTTATGAACGGCAAAGAGATGAGATCGACTTTATTCAGTTCAACACCTTTTA
>NW_019942996.1:60452-61845 GCF_002910315.2 Salvelinus sp. IW2-2015 | reverse complement strand
TTTTTATAAACTATCTCACCACTTGCTGAACTTCAGTTGTCAAATCACAGCACAGTAAATAGACCTACCTATTGCACTACACCAAATAAAAATAAACTTTACTGTGCACAGAAAACAATTTCATTAGCTAAGCGTGGATTTCGACTATTATATTCCAATGGGCATGCAAATTCACCCAGCATCATGCTCTCTCCTCCTCCGTGTAAAGGAAATTAATCCTAGCGATTAGCCGACAGCCGGCGCTAACGGAAAACCATGTAAAACTATCTGGATGGATTCTGGGAGGCTAACTGGAATCGTTGCCTTCTTGTGGGTGTCTTGTGTTCGTCTTGTCCGACGCGGTTGGTGCCGTTGCCTAAGGCCTCCAACATTCTGATAGGAAACGATCACAAAAGGATAGTTAGACTAATGATTTTCATCTTGCTTAATTCGAAGAAGAAATCATGAATCTCCATTTKTWTTTTTTTTAAAGGTTACAAAATGCACACATGTACACATACTCACAGGCAGTGGACCACCAGGTCACACTGGGARAGATAAAGAGACGTAAAATCTGAGCTCTGCAAGAAAAGGAATAGGAGAAAAACAAAAGTGTATGTTTTCATGACCAGGAGACAGTGGAATGATTGTTGAGCTGAGCTCACAGCAGAGCTGGGGGTGAATCACAGTGAAACAGCTGTCAGTGCTGAGTCTCATTCCACTCTCTCTCCTTCAGTTTGTTTACAGCCATTATAAACACTGCAATAGCATGAAGGATGCTCAGTTTGCTCACCGCCAGCCAATCCAAGACCCAGTCRTTGGACCTTCTTTCACTCCCCGGAACGATCTTCTGTCAAACTATTTATTTAGCAAATGGCTTCAGCATCTCTGGTGATAACTAGCCTACACTCCGCTACGACTCGACAACCCCGTGGCAACCCGTTCTAATCCTTGGCACCCATTTGTTTCACCACCGTAGTTCGTTCGTAGCCCATGAAAATAAGCAGAGAAGTTTGAATAAAGAAATGTTAAGCGGAGAGAATGGGGGAATGTTTGACAATATGATTTATTACCAGCTCCCTCGCCATGGGGTCCACCACAATAATACAGCACTGCCAAGTCCCAGCTCCCTCGCCATGGGGTCCACCACAATAATACAGCACTGCCAAGTCCCAGCTCCCTCACCATGGGGTCCACCACAATAATACAGCACTGCCAAGTCCCAGCTCCCTCACCATGGGGCCCACCACAATAATACAACACTGCCAAGTCCCAGCTCCCTCGCCATGCGGTCCACCACAATATCTACACCATGCATTCTCTGTCTGATCTACCCCATCCATTTTCTGTCTGATCTACCCCATTCATTCTCTGTCTGATCCACCCCATTCATTCTCTGTCTGATCCACCCCAT
>NW_019942996.1:47471-59115 GCF_002910315.2 Salvelinus sp. IW2-2015 | reverse complement strand
GGCGACTGAGAGATACCCCATCCATTTCTCTGTCTGATCCACCCCATCCATGTTTCTCTGTCTGATCCACCCCATCCATTCTCTGTCTGATCCATCCCATCCATTCTCTGTCTGATCCACCCCCTACATTTGCTGCAATTCTATAAATGTCTCCATGGAGCTGAGATTTTTTTTTTGCAGTTTCAAAGCAAATTTCCTGAAATTTCATTCTACACATTTTGCCATGCAGCTGAGAGAAAATGTTGCAGTTTAAAAGCTAGTTTCCTTTCTATGCACTTTGACATGGCTAATGCTGTTATTTTGTTCAAACTGAATACCGATCCTCCACCAAATTTTACAGTGGGTGCGAGACCTGGATAGGTCTACAAGCCACAGTGTCTCTCACCCACTGTGTAATATGGTGGAGGATCTGTGATGATCTGGGGGTGCTTCAGCAAGGCTGGAATCAGGCAGATTTGTCTTTGTGAAGGATGCATGGATCAAGCCACGTACAAGGTTATACTGGAAGAAAACGTACTCTGAGGATTGGTTTTTCCAGCAGGACAGTGCTCCATGCCACACAGCCAGGTCAATCAACGTGTGGATGGAGGACTACCAGATCAAGACCCTGTCATGGCCAGCCCAATCTCCAGACCTGAACCCCATTGAAAACCTCTGGAATGTGATCAAGAGGAAGGTGGATGGTCACAAGCTATCAAACAAAGCCGAGCTGCTTGACTGTTTGCGCCAGGAGAGGCATGAAGTCACCAAAAATCAATGTGAAAGACTGGTGGAGAGCATGCCAAGATGCATAAAAGCTGTGATTAAAAATCAGGGTTTTTCCACCAAATATTGATTTATTCATATTAATTTTTTCCAGAGCTGTATATTAAATAAATTATTGACACTATTAGGACAGGCGACTCCGCCCAAGGATTACAATGGCATTAAATTCACTGAGAGAGTGAGACAGGAAAGCAACAGCAGTGAAGACCTGCATGGCAATACTTTGAGAAGTTAAATGAGAAGGTTGTGAAATGCAGACTTTGAGCGACAGAGGCAGTACCATCTGAAACGGAGACAGCTTATGACCCAAACCGTTGCYAGCAGCAGCGAAGGCCAACAACCGACAGACAAGCTCTTCACATTAAAGATACACGATAAGAGACCGAGCGAGAAAATCACAGCACTGATGACGGAAATGATTGCAGTTGACATGTGTGGCGCAATGGTCTAAGGCACTGCACCGCAGTGCTAGCTGTGCCACTAGAGATCCTGGTTCGAGTCCAGGCTCTGTCGCAGCCGGCTGCGACCGGGAGACCCATGGGGCAACAATTGGCTCAGCGTAGTCCGGGTTAGGGGAGGGTTTGGCCGGCAGGGATGTTCTTGTCCCATTGCCATTGCCCTCTAGCTACTCCATATCTGTCCCCTACCAGTCATACACAGGACTAAATCTGCATTGTGAAATCACATGTAAGCTATACTTTTTTCTTATTGTTTAAACGATTTTAAAAAAATGTCAGTTTAAACATTAAGACATAATTTACATTTGTCACTTCCCTAACGCTCACACACACACACACACACACTGCAGCGTCTGAGTTGAACCTCCAAAATACAAAGACTTTGCCCTAAGCTCAAACTGAGCTGCTATCTTATCATGTTTGCCAAACAAATGTAATGCGTACCAACCGCACCTAATTATCATTAAATAGCTGATGTCTCCCTTTTCCAGATAAAGACGGAATTTTTCACCGTAAATCATTTTGATGATTTAATTTCAGTCTATAATAAATGGAATGACTTCAAAATGTTATTTGCTGGCGGGAGCTCAACATTCCAAAGCTCTTTGCTGGCGGGAGCTCAACATTCCAAAGCTCTTTGCTGGCGGGAGCTCAACATTCCAAAGCTCTTTGCTGGCGGGAGCTCAACATTCCAGCCTAATTCTAGGCTTTTACCTACATTTTTCAAATAAACTCTCTGCAAATTGGCTAAATTAACAGGTTTTGCTAAGAGACTTTCGAGGGAAACGTGGAAGGGAAACGTGGAAGTAGATGTGACCTCCAAGCAGAGGCTTTATCAGACTCTTTTAACCAAAGCGACTTACAGTCATGCATGCGGTCCCAGGAAGCGAACCCACTATCCTGGTGTTGCAATTGCCATACTCTAACAAACTAAGCTAACTGCTAACTAAGAGCTATCTGCAACTAGGCTATCTGCTAACTAAAGAGCTATCTGCCTAACTAAGAGCTATCTGCCTAACTAAGAGCTATCTGCTAAACTGAAGAGCTAGCTGCTAACTAAAGAGCTATCTGCTAACTAAGAGCTACTGCTAACTAGAGCTATCTTGCTAAACTAAGAGCTATCTGCTAACTAAAGAGCTGACCTGCTAACTAAAGAGCTATACTAGCACTAACTAAGAGCATACCTGCTAACTAACGTAGGTTACTACTCTCGCTACTAATAGAGCTACTGCTAAACTAGAATTGCCCGATAACTGCTAACTAAGACTATTGCTCTGACACTGCTAACTAAGAGCTACCCTAAAGGCTAACTCAACTAAGAGCTACCTGCTAACTAAGAAGCTACCTGCTAACTAAGAGCTACCTGCTAACTAAGAGCACACTGCATAACTAAGAGGCTACCTGCTAACTAAGAGCTTAACTGCTAACTACGAGCTAACTGCTAACTAAGCAGCTAACTGCTAACTAAAGAGGCTAACTGCTAACTAAGTTACTGCTGAAACTGCTAACTAAGAGCTAAACTGCTAAACTAAGATAGACCTATTACTCCTATTCTTTTACTCTGAAAAACAATAGAATTTAAACAAGCTTAAAGCAGCTTCAATATATCCTGGAAGATAATACCTTTTCAATAATACCAGCGATTTCTTGAAAATCAACACGTTGGTTAGTACTGTGCTTGGCATATTTCTCTGAGAATTACTTGGGGGGAAAATAATCTTATGGAAATATTATTTTGGGCCGTTGGATGTCAGGGGAAATTCTACACAGGCATGACAATTTACTTTATTTTGGAGTAAAAAACTAAAGCCTCTGTCACGTCTGATTACAATGAGCTGAACGTCTCAGCAACACATGTGCTGCCTCTCACACCATTACCCCACCACACCATTACCCCACATAACCCACACACTTACCCACTTACCACCACCTACCCACCACACCATACACCATACCCACCACACCATTACCCCACCAACATTACCCCACCATAACCCCACCACCATAACCCCACCACACCATACCCACCATAACCCACCACACCATAACCCCACCACACCATTATCCCACCATAACCCCACCACACCATACCCACCAACCCCACCACACCATTACCCCACCATAACCCACCACACCATAACCCCACCACACCATTATCCCACCATAACCCACCACACCATTACCCCACCATAACCCCACCACACCATAACCACACCACACCATTACCCCACCACCACCATTACCCACCATAACCCCACCACACCATAACCACACCACAACAACCCCACCATAACCCACCACACCATAACCCCACCACAACATTACCCCACCATAACCCCACCACACCAAATAACCCCACCCAACATACCCCACCATAACCACACCACAACATTACCCCACCATACCCCCCACAACCATTACCCCACCACACATACCCCACCACACCATAATCCAACCATAACCCCACCACACCATTACCCCACCAAACCCCACAAACCCCACCACACCATTACCCACCATTAACCCACCCACACCAATTACCCCACCATAACCCCACCACACCACAACATTTACCCCACCATTACCCCACCACACCATTACCCCACCATAACCCCACCACAACCATTACCCCACCCATAACCACCACCCACACCATAACCCCACCACAAACATTACCCCACCATAACCCCACCACAAACATTACCCACCATTACCCCACCACACCATTACCCCACCATAACCCCACCACACCATTAACCCACCATAAACCCCACCACCCATAACCACACCACAACATTACCCCACCACACCATTACCCCACCATAACCCCACCACACCCCAACACATACCCCACCCACAACATTACCCCACCATAACCCCACCACACCATAACCCACCACACCATAACCCCACCACAAATTACCCCACCATAAACCCCACCATAACCACACCACAACATTACCCCACCATTACCCACCACTACCATTACCCCACCATTAACCCCACCACACCTAACCACAACCACAACATTACCCACCACACCATTACCCACCATAACCCCACCACACCACAACATTACCCCACCACACTACCCCACCATAAACCCCACCACACCATAACCCACCACAACCATTACCCCACCATAACCCACCATAACACACCACAACATTACCCCACCATTACCCACCACACCATTACCCCACCATAACCCACCACACCATAACCACACCACAACATTACCCCACCATAACCCCACCACACCATAACCCCACCACACCATAACCACATACTCTACTCTACCCCAGATCCTCATTGTGCATTGTGGTCTGCCTTCCACTAATAGAGGGGGGTATAACTGTACATTCCAACATGAACGTGTCAGGAATAAAAAGAGAACAACCCAAGTTCATGTTTTGGATGTGTATCAACATAATCAAATACTGGATACATTCTCCGTGATATATATGAATAAACATGACATTATTCTGGAGCGACAAGATGACACACAAAAGCTGACATTGTGTTGTGTTCCGGTGCAAGAAGAGCAGGAGAAGATGCTCGGTCACTCAAAAACACCACAGAAGAACAAGGAAAATTCTCTAGATTAGCCTAGTTAAGGGAGTGTCAGGCTGTGGGTGTAGCTCTGCATGAGTCAGGCGGTGGTGTAGCTGTGCATGAAGTCAGGCGGTGCGGTGTAGCTGGTGCATGAAGTCAGGCGGTGGGTGTAGCTGTGCATGAAGTCAGCGTGGGTGTAGCTGGTGCATGAAGTCAGGCTGTGGGTGTAGCTGGTGCATGAAGTCAGGCGGTGGGTGTAGCTGGTGCATGAAGTCAGCGGGTGGGTGTAGCTGGTGCATGAAGTCAGGCGGTGGGTGTAGCTGGTGCATGAAGTCAGGCGGTGGCTGTAGCTGGTGCATGAAGTCAGGCGTGGGTGTAGCTGGTGCATGAAGTCAGCGGTGGGTGTAGCTGGTGCATGAAGTCAGGCGGTGGGGTGTAGCTGTGCTGAAGTCAGGCGGTGGGTGTAGCTGGTGCATGAAGTCAGGCGGTGGTTTAGCTGGTGCATGAAGTCAGGCGTGGGTGTAGCTGGTGCATGAAGTCAGGCGGTGGGTGTAGCTGGTGCATGAAGTCAGGCGGTGGGTGTAGCTGGTGCATGAAGTCAGGCTGTGGGTGTAGCTGGTGCATGAAGTCATGGCGGTGGGTGTAGCTGGTGCATGAAGTCCAGGCTGTGGGTGTAGCTGGTGCAGGAAGTCAGGCGGTGGGTGTAGCTGGTGTGCAGGAAGTCAGGCGGTGGGTGTGCTGGTGCAGGAAGTCAGGCGGGGTGTACTGGTGCATGAAGTCAGGCGGTGGGTGTAGCTGGTGCATGAAGTCAGGCGGTGGGTGTAGCTGGTGCAGAAGTCAGGCGGTGGGTGTAAGCTGGTGCAGGAAGTCAGGCGTGGGGTAGCTGGTGCAGGAAGTCAGCGGGGTGTAGCGTGCATGAAGTCAGGCGTGGGTGTAGCTGGTGCATGAAGTCAGGCGGTGGGTGTAGCTGGTGCATGAGTCAGCGGTGGGTGTAGCTGGTGCATGAAGTCAGGCTGTGGGTGTAGCTGGTGCATGAAGTCAGGCGGTGGGTGTAGCTGGTGCATGAAGTCAGGCGGTGGGTGTAGCTGGTGCAGAGTCAGGCGTGGGTGAGCTGGTGCATGAAGTCAGCGGTGGGTGTAGCTGGTGCATGAAGTCAGCGGGGGTAGTGCTCGTGCATGAAGTCAGGCGTGGGTGTAGCTGGTGCATGAAGTCAGGCGTGGGTGTAGCTGGTGCAGCGAAGTCAGCGTGGGTGTAGCTGGTGCATGAAGTCAGGCGTGGGTGTAGCTGTGCATGAAGTCAGGCGGTGGGTGTAGCTGGTGCATGAAGTCAGGCGGTGGGTGTAGCTGGTGCAGGAAGTCAGGCGGTGGGTGTAGCTGGTGCATGAAGTCAGGCGGTGGGTGTAGCTGGTGCATGAAGTCAGGCGGTGGGTGTAGCTGCGTGCATGAAGTCAGGCGGTGGGTGTAGCTGGTGCATGAAGTCAGGCTGTGGTGTAGCTGGTGCATGAAGTAGGCGGTGGTGTAGCTGGTGCATGAAGTCAGGCGGTGGGTGTAGCTGGTGCATGAAGTCAGGCGGTGGGTGTAGCTGGTGCATGAAGTCAGGCGGTGGGTGTAGCTGGTGCAGAAGTCAGGCGGTGGTGTAGCTGGTGCAGAGTCAGGCGGTGGGTGTAGCTGGTGCATGCGAAACCAAATGGAAAATGAAAAGTGGATCGGCATGGCTAGAAAACCGGCGACGTTGACCACCGAGCGCCGCCCGAACAAAGAGGAACCGACTTCGGCGGAAGTCGTGACAAAGAGATTGGAGTTACCCACTACATGTAGCCATAGAGTAGGCTAACTGTCGGTGTGACTGAATGAACATAGGATAGCCTAAACCCTATCAAAACTGTAATGCCAGAAATAGGAACATAGTAAGGTTAAAGGAAAAGGTTGGGGAAGTACTGAGTAATATCAGCTAGGCATATATTGAAACTCCTTCTTTAAAACCTGATGACCAGTCACAACAGCCACCATAGGCCCACTATAAAAAAACACATTGAGGGTTGTGATCTGGATGAAACAGACTAGTCAACAAACGAATCAAATCAAAAGGTATTTGTCACATGCGCCGAATACAACAGGTGTAGTAGACCTCACAGTGAAATGCTGAATACAACAGGTGTAGATCGTACAGTGAGATGCTGAATACAACAGGTGTAGACCTCACAGTGAAATGCTGAATACACAGGTGTTAGACCTCACAGTGAAATGCTGAATACAACAGATGTAGATCGTTCAGTGAAATGCTGAATACCACAGGTGTAGATCGTACAGTGAAATGCTGAATACAACAGGTGTAGACCTCACAGTGAAATGCTGAATACAACAGATGTAGATCGTACAGTGAAATGCTGAATACCACAGGTGTAGATCGTACAGTGAACTGCTGAATACAACAGGTGTAGTAGACCTTACAGTGAAATGCTGAATACAACAGGTGTAGTAGACCTTACAGTGAAATGCTGAATACAACAGGTGTAGTAGACCTTACAGTGAAATGCTGAAAATACAACGGTGTAGGTAGACCTCACAGTGAAATGCTGAATACAACAGATGTTAGATCGTACAGTGAAATGCTGAATACAACAGGTGTAGACCTCACAGTGAAATGCTGAATACAACAGGTGTAGTAGACCTCACAGTGAATGCTGAATACAACAGGTGTAGAGACTTACAGGGAACTGCTGAATACAACAGGTGTAGTAGACCTCACAGTGAAATGTTGAATACAACAGGTTAGTGAACTCACAGTGAATGCTGATACAACAGGTGTAGTAGACCTCACCATGAAATGCTGAATACAACAGGTGTAGTAGACCTTACAGTGAAATGCCGAATACAACAGTGTAGATCTTACAGTGAACTGCTGAATACAACAGGTGTAGATCGTACAGTGAAATGCCGAATACAACAGGTGTAGATCTTACAGTGAACTTGCTGAATACAACAGGTGTAGATCGTACAGTGAAATGCTGAATACAAACAGTAGAGTCGTACAGTGAAATGCTGAATACAACAGTGTAGACCTTACTGTGAAATGCTGAATACAACAGGTGTAGTAGACCTTACAGTGAAATGCTGAATACACAGGTGTAGTAGACCTTACAGTGAAATGCTGAATACAACAGGTGTAGTAGACCTCACAGTGAAATGCTGAATACCAACAGGTGTAGTAGACCTCACAGTGAAATGCTGAATACAACAGGTGTGTAGACCTCACAGTTGAAATGCTGAATTACAACAGGTGTAGATCGTACAGTGAAATGCTGAATACAACAGGTGTAGATCGTACAGTGAAATGCTGAATACAACAGGTGTAGATCGTACAGTGAAATTCATGTGTAACTCTGTGTTGTTGTATGTGTCGAACTGCTTTGCTTTATTCTTGGCCAGGTCGCAGTCGTAAATGAGAACTTGTTCTCAACTAGCCCACCTGGTTAAATAAAGGTTAAATAAATCAATACTTACAAGCCCTTAACCAACAACGCAGAGTAAAAAAGTAAGAACATTTGGAAATAAAAATAGAAAACAGTAACACAATAAATAACGATAACGATGTTGTACCGAGTCAATGTGAAGGGGTATGAGGAACTTGAGGTAATATGTAGGTATGGGTAAACGTGACTAGGAAATCAGGATTCAGTGCCTTCAGAAAGTACTCATACCCCGTAACTTACTCACCAATTTGTTGTATTACTGCCTGAATTCAACATGGATTAAATAGATTGTTTTTCTCACCCATCTACACACGATACCCATAATGCCATAGCGGGGCGGCAGGTAGATTTTGAAAATGTCAGGTAAAAGGGGTAGAATAAAAGTGGTCCGAAGTGTTTAGCGCCTCTTGTGGCGCAGAAGACGTGTTGGTAAAAAGTGGGGTAAAACGCATTTCAGTCTCCCCGCGTTAAAGTCACTAGAAAACGCTGCCTCGGGGTGTGCATGTTTTGTTTATGGCCCTGTATAGCTCGTTGACTGCCTACTTAGTGCCATTCTTGTTTTGTGGTGGAATGTAGACAGCAAATCAAATCAAATTGTATTTGTCACATACACATGGTTAGCAGATGTTAATGCGAGTGTAGCAGTGATGATTACAGATGATTCTATTTCAGTTGGGCAAAAGCTTGCTACATCCTTCACACTTGAAGCAGCGCACCAGTTGTTGATCACAAAGAGGACCATCCCTCCCCGTTTGGTTTTGCCCGAGTCCGCTGAGAGACCCTAGACYTTTATGTCCATATCGCTCGTCAGACAAGTTTCTGAAAAGCATAGAATATTACAGCTTTTCACGTGCCGTTGGTAGGAAACTCTCGAACGGTGCTCATCCATCTTGTTCTCARGTGACTGGATMTTTTCCGATAAAACAGAGGGGAGTGCCGGASGATTTTCTCTGTGTCTATCCAACCTCTTCCCGCGTCGTCGCTGGWGGCGCTTTGCGTAGCCCGAACAATAGAGTAGGAATGCGGTTTCAACAAAGGAACAGCTGAGGCAGTTGAAGTAAGAGCCAAAATCAAAGTCAAGGTTAGTAGTTCGTAGTTCAAAAGTACTTGGCAGTCATAGGTGATAATGGTGTGAGCTTTCTGTACTAAAAAAAATATATGAATAAACACGACACAAGTCACAAAAGTCGGGTTGGAACACATGTCGACCATCTCSGTCGGCGCCATCTTATTTTTATTAGGCTAGTTGATGGTGCTCTACGTTCTAGACGCTTTCAGTAGCTGCATCATCAACGTGAGMCAGAAGAACTCCCTCTGGCTTCTTYAGCTCCGCAAGGCCCTGTGTCTATCTAGTCTGCTTTACACATGTTGGCACACGGTGTGCTGTGGTTTCAGTCTCATCAGTTAGGAGTAGCTTTTAATCAGATCATAATGCCAAAGTCACTTCACCGCAGAGTGACTGATGMTGCGTGTCATTTCTGCTTCTCATCRTSACAAACATTTCCTCAATACACCAGATTTGTAACTCACTTTACAAAAGGCTCTTACTAACTTGACTTCTAAGTGTAATGTGCCATATTAAGCATGTTAAAAAAGTCCATACTCTGTTGGCTGCCAGGGGTTCATCTAAATGTTGGAACGAACCCAAACAAGGCCTTTGGGTTGTTTGACTTTGATTGCAATGACAGTTACATCTGTCTCATCCGAAGAACATATACCATGGACTCAGAGGTATTACGACAACCGACACCCACACACCATCCTCGGTTACACCACACAAAACCATCCTGCTACCCCCATAGCCGTATATAGACACCACTCCCCTTTGTTAAAACAAACCATCCTCCCAGTTACGGGTATCTTTTGCTCATCGACTTTCAAAATCAGACGACCGTGTAATCTTCCGCTCCAAAGTTGTCAGCCGACTAACACATAAATTGAGTCAACCCACGCACGAGGGTTGACGCTTCCAAAGCGGCACGCATGGGCGACTAAAAAAAAACCAAACCAAACACAACACAAAAAAACCGTACCCGCAATTTCTGTCTGTCTGTCCTGGGGTCAGTTACACCACCACAACCATCCCCGTTACACCACCACACCATCCCCGGTTACACCACCACAACCATCCCCGGTTTACACCACCACAACCATCCCCGGTTACCCCACCACAACCATCCTCCGGGCTCTTACACCACCTACAGACCATCCCCTGTTACGCCACACAACCATCCTCGGTTAACACCACCACAACCATCCCCGGTTACCCACCAACAACCATCCTCGTTACGCCACACCGACAACCATCCCCAGTTACACCACCACAACCATCCCCGGTACACCACCACAACCATCCCCGTTACACCACCACAACCATCCCCGAGTTACACCACCCACAACCATCCCCAGTTAACACCACCACAACCATCCCCAGTTCGACACCACCACAACCATCCCTCGTTACCCCAACCACAACCAATCCCCAGTTACACCACACAACTATCCCGGTTACACCACCTAAACCACTTTATACCCAGATTCTCCTCCTGGTTACACCTGCCTGGCATTAGATCTATATACCCAGATCTCCTCCTGGTTACACTGCCTGGCATTAGTCTATATACCCAGATCTCCTCCTGGTTACACTGCCTGGCATTAGTCTATATCCCAGATCTCCTCCTGGTACACTGCCCTGCATTAGTCTATATCCAGATCTCCTCCTGGTTACACTGCCTGGCATTAGTACTATATACCCAGATCTCCTCCTGGTTACACTGCCTGGCATAGTCTATATACCCGTAGATCTCCTCCTGTTACACTGCCTGGCATTAGTCTATATCACCCTAGATCTCCTCCTGGTTACAAGCTGCCTGGCATTAGTCTATATACCCAGATCTCCTCCTGGTTACACCGCCTGGCATTAGTCTATAACCCAGATCTCCTCCTGGTTACACCGCCTGGCATTAGTCTATATAACCCAGATCTCCTCCTGGTTACCATCTGCCTGGCATTAGTCTATATACCCAGATCTCCTCCTGGTTACACCGCCTGGCATTAGTCTATTATACCCCAGATCTCCTCCTGGTTACACGCTGGCATTATCTATATACCCAGATCTCCTCCCTGGTTACACGCCTGGCATTAGTCTATATACCCAGATCTCCTCCTGGTTACACTGCCTGGCATTAGTCTATATACCCAGATCTCCTCCTGGTTACACTGCCTGGCATTAGTTATATACCAGATCTCCTCCTGGTTACACCGCCTGGCATTAGTCTAATATACCCAGATCTCCTCCTGGTTACACTGCCTGGCATTAGTCTATATACCCCAGATCTCTCCTGGTACACCGCTGGCATTAGTCTATATACCCAGATCTCCTCCTGGTTACACT
>NW_019942996.1:26068-42645 GCF_002910315.2 Salvelinus sp. IW2-2015 | reverse complement strand
GTGCAAAATGAGTATTTGTGAGAATGTATTATCTTCACTGGGTTTGGGGGGTGGAAAACCAGGCCTTGGCTTTCTTACTTCTTACTGTACAGTTTCCCCTCCTACAGTATGTAGTAGCTCAATACTCTGTAGTTTCCTTCTCCTACAGTATGTAGCCTAAACTCAGGTGTTTCCCCTCCTACAGTATGTAGTCTAAACCAGGCCTGGGCTTTCTACTTCTTTGACTGCCTGGCATTAGTCTATATACCCAGATCTCCTCCTGGTTACACCGCCTGGCATTAGTACTATATACCCAGATCTCCTCCTGGTTACACTGCCTGGCATTAGTACTATATACCCAGATCTCCTCCTGGTTACACTGCCTGGCATTAGTCTATATACCCAGATCTGCTCTCAGTATTGCATTCTGACCACATTAAAGGCGGGGAGCAGGCTATATACGCTAGGTCACATCCACCATGACAAATCCTCTAATCCACTTCCGTCAGTCAGTGTTGTTACTGTTGCCACCAGGGAAAGTGAGCAACACAAGAAGAATAAACAATAGCAACATAACTATAAACCCCCACAGGGTATCTGGATGATGTGCTCATCAAGGTGATCCCAATGAACTAAGACCAAAATTAAACCCCCAATGACTGGTGGTTTTTGAGGCAAAACCCACATTGAAAGACTAGTCGTCCCAACAATCATGTTTGTCACTGTGAATCAGAAGCGCTATTCATTTGATATCAATTAGCCAATGGGGTTGAGCAATATCTTGCCTGAATATTCCTCTTCTTGGCTTTTTCCATTGGTTGTGACTGATCTGATGAAACCGTAGACCAAGATGTTATGGAGCTCTTCACGACAGAGCTACTGCACTGCTGATGGAGAGGCCCAACTTAACCTGGTGTTGTTTCACCTCAAAAAGGCAGCTACATCCCTGATCACAAAGTTACAGCCAGTCTTCATCAAAGAACCTTTCAATGATAACTTTAAGCTGTGAAAGTAAGCAAACGAACACATTAAATATGAGTTTAACAGTGAAGAGAGTATTAGATACCCTCGTCACCACTGCTGGGAAAACAACGCCCACCACTGGCTTGATGCAACCAGGATTAAAAGAGAGGAGGGAAAAGAGACATTTCGGGTCAGCCTGTGACGAGCCTGTGACCGACCAGCTCTCCTGCTCTTAACTCTTAGTACAGAGAGGAGGGGAAGACGAGCCTGTGACCGACCAGCTCTCCTGCTCTTAACTCTTAGTACAGAGAGGAGGGGAAGACGAGCCTGTGACCGACCAGCTCTCCTGTCCTTAACTCTTAGTACAGAGAGGAGGGGAAGACGAGCCTGTGACCGACCAGCTCTCCTGCTCTTAACTCTTAGTACAGAGAGGAGGGGGCGAAGACAGCTGGACCTACCAGCTCTCCTGCTCTTAACTCTTAGTACAGAGAGGAGGGAAGACGAGCCTGTGACCGACCAGCTCTCCTCTCTTAACTCTTAGTACAGAGAGGAGGGGAAGACGAGCCTGTGACCGCCAGCTCTCCTGCTCTTAACTCTTAGTACAGAGAGGAGGGGAAGACGAGCCTGGTGACCGACCAGCTCTCCTGCTCTTAACTCTTAGTACAGAGAGGAGGGGAAGACGCGAGTGCCTTCTGTGTGCGGGGAACCGGGGAAACCCCATGGCTTCCTTAGGAGGGGAGACGAGCCTGTACCCTCTCTGCTCTTAACCTGCGTGGAGAGACAGAGGGCGCTGTTTCCACTTTGGGGGAAATTCGTGCCCAATTTAAACGGCCTCGTACTCAATTCTTGCTCGTACAATATGCATATTATTACTACTATTGGATAGAAAACACTCTCTAGTTTCTAAAACCGTTTGAATTTTGTCTGTGGGTAAACAGAACTCACTTTGGCAGCACACTTTCTGACCAGGAAGTGGAAAGTCTGAAATCGATGCTGTGTTCAAGGGCTGCCTATAAATGGGCATGATACGTATGACTATACGTGCACGTCATACACCTTCCCCTAGATGTCAGAGGAAGTGAGAGAGAAAATGAGTTGATTATCTCGGTCTGAGGTGGAATAAACCCTCTTGGAACGACGTGTACGCCATTTTCTGTTTTCTGCAAGGCGCGTGGAGGGACCTGTTATTGCCTACTGGAAAGCTGTCGTTTATGGGCGAATACTATCTCCGGCTTTGATTTTATTTGATACATGTCACAATATCATCGTAAAGTAATGTTTTTTCAATATTAGTTTTATTACATTATTGAATTTATTCGGGACGTTAGGGTGTTGCGTTGTTTGCGTTTGTTCACGAAGGAGAGCTTAGCACCACTTGGCCAGTGTGCTTGCTAATTCAAGAGGGAAAAGAACGTTCTAATACCAAACAAAGACGGTTCTGGACAAAGGACCCCTTGTACAACATTCTGATGGAAGATCAGGAAAAGTAGGAACCATTTTTATGATGCTATTCATATATCTGTCGAACTGTGTACTAGTAGCTTTGCGCTCAGGTTTTGGTTATTCCTTACCATAACTAAGTCTTATGTCGTAATGAAGATATTTTTAGAATTCTAACACTGCGATTGCATTAAGAACTAATGGATCTATCGTTTCCTATACAACATGTATTTTTTTGTAATGTTTATGAATAGCTATTTGGTCAGAATAGGTGAGAGTCTAATAGAATATCCGCACATTCTGGGAAAAAGATGCTACGTTAGACATTGTATAACCACGAGTTCAGCTCTAAATATGCACATTTTCGAACAAAACATAAGTGTATGTATAACCTATGTTATAGGACTGTCATCATGATGGAGCTTATCAAGGTTAGTCAAAAATTATATATCTTTGCTTGGTTTGTTACGATCGCTAACGTGCCTATTGCTATCGCGTAACGTGCCTTGATGAATGAATGCGGTAGTGTGGTAGGCTATTGTAGTAAGCTAAT
Source organism: Salvelinus sp. IW2-2015 (assembly GCF_002910315.2). Taxonomy (NCBI): domain Eukaryota; kingdom Metazoa; phylum Chordata; class Actinopteri; order Salmoniformes; family Salmonidae; genus Salvelinus; species Salvelinus sp. IW2-2015. Next base: position 39,710 of record NW_019942996.1, on the reverse strand, counting down.
ATAATGCTATATTGTGTTTTCGCTGTAAAACACTTAAAAAAATCGGAAATATTGGCTGGATTCACAAGATGTTTGTCTTTAATTTGCTGTACACCATCGATTTTTCAGAAAAGTTTTATGATGAGTATTTAGGTAATTCACGTTGGTCTCTATAATTACTCTGGCTGCTTCAGTGCTATTTTTGAGGTAGCTGTGATGGTAGCTGCAATGTAAAACTGATTTATACCTCAAATATGCACATTTTTCGAACAAAACATAGATTTATTGAATAACATGTTATAAGACTGTCTCTGATGAAAAGTTGTTTCTTGGTTAGTTGGGTTGGTTCTAGGTTAGTTTGGTTGGTTTTGTGCATGCTACCTGTGCTGTGAAAAATGTCTGTGCTTTTTTTCTATTTGGAGGTGAGCTAACATAAATATATACGTGGTGTTTTCCTGTAAAACATTTTAAAAAATCGGACAAGTTGGCTGGATTCACAAGAGTGTATCTTTCATTAGCTGTATTGGACTTGTTAATGTGTGAAAGTTAAATATTTCAAAAAAATATATTTTTGATTTCGCGCTCTGCCTTTTTCAGTGGAATGTGGGAGGAGTTCTGCTAGCGGAACGCAGGGGCTAGACAGGTTAACTCTTAGTACGGAGAGGAGGGGAAGACGAGCCTGTGACCGACCAGCTCTCCTGCTCTTAACCTTAGTACAGAGAGGAGGGGAAGACGAGCCTGTGACGGGCTACGGCTACGGCATGTTTGTCTGCTTAGGGTAGACTACGCTACGGCATGTTTGTTTGCCTGTTAGGGAGACTACGCTACGGCATGTTTGTTTGCCTGTTAGGGTAGACTACGCTACGGCATGTTTGTCTGTTAGGGTAGACTCGCTACGGCATGTTTAGTAATTGCCTGTTAGGGTAGACTACGCTACGGCATGTTTGTGTTGCCTGTTAGGGTAGACTACGGCTAGGCATGTTGTTTGCCTGTTAGGGTGACTACCGCTACGGCATGTTTGGTTTGCCTGTTAGGGTAGACTTACGCTACGGCATGTTTGTTTGCCTGTTAGGTAGACTACCACCATGTTGCTGTGGTAGACTACGCTACGGCATGTTTGTCTGTTAGGGTAGACTACGCTAACGCATGTTTGTCTGTTAGGGTAGACTACGCTACGGCATGTTTGTCTGTTAGGGTAGACCTACGCTACGGCATGTTTGTCTGTAGGGTAGACTACCTACGGCATGTTTGTTGCCGTTAGGGTAGACTACGCTACGGCATGTTTGTCTGTTAGGGTAGACTACGCTACGGCATGTTTGTTTGCCTGTTAGGGTGACTACGCTACGGCATGTTTGTTTGCCTGTTAGGGTAGACTACGCTACGGCATGTTGTTTGCCTGTTAGGGTAGACTACGCTACGGCATGTTTGTTTGCCTGTTAGGGTAGACTACGCTACGGCATGTTTGTTTGCCTGTTAGGGTAGACTACGCTACGGCATGTTTGTTTGCCTGTTAGGGTAGACTACGCTCGGCATGTTTGTTTGCCTGTTAGGGTAGACTACGCTAACGGCATGTTTGTTTGCCTGTTAGGGTAGACTACGCTACGGCATGTTTGCTGTTAGGGTAGACTACGCTACGGCATGTTTGTCTGTTAGGGTAGACTACGCTACGGCATGTTTGTCTGTTAGGGTAGACTACGCTACGGCATGTTTGTCTGTTAGGGTAGACTACGCTACGGCATGTTTGTCTGTTAGGGTAGATCGCTACGGCATGTTGTCTGTTGGGTAGACTACGCTACGCATGTTTGTTTGCCTGTTAGGGTAGACTACGCTACGGCATGTGTTGTTGTCTGTTAGGGTAGACTACGCTACGGCATGTTTGTTTGCTGTTAGGGTAGACTACGCTAGGCATGTTTGTTTGCCTGTTAGGGTAGACTACGCTACGGCATGTTTGTTTGGGTCTGTTAGGGTAGACTACGCTACGGCATGTTTGTTTTGCCTGTTAGGGTAGACTACGCTACGGCATGTTTGTTTGCCTGTTAGGGTAGACTACGCTACGGCATGTTTGTTTTGTCGTTAGGGTAGAACTACGCTACGGCATGTTGTTTGCCTGTTAGGGTAGACTACGCTACGGCATGTTTGTTTGTCTGTTAGGGTAGACTACGCTACGGCATGTTTGTTTGTCTGTTAGGGTAGACTACGCTACGGCATGTTTGTTTGCTGTTAGGGTAGACTACGCTACGGCATGTTTGTTTGCCTGTTAGGGTAGACTACGCTACGGCATGTTTGTTTGTCTGTTAGGGTAGACTATGCTACGCATTTTGTCTGTTAGGGTAGACTACGCTACGGCATGTTTGTTTGCCTGTTAGGGTAGACTACGCTACGGCATGTTTGTCTGTTAGGGTAGGGTAGGCTACGCTAACAGGCATGTTTGCTTGCTGCCTGCTTGCTGCCTGCTTGCTGCCTGCTTGCTGCCTGCTGCTGCCTGCTTGCGCCTACTCTGACTGCTGCCTGCACACAGACCACACTTCCTAAAAAAGTCCTTTAAAAGTTTCATTAATATCGCGACTTATCAAGACATTTAGTAGAATTGAAACAATATACTACATACAACAGCAAAACAACAGCATAAACAACAGCAACGTTTCTTGTTGTCAGGGAAACAATAGAACATTCTATGCTGAAGCAGAATTCTAGTCTGAAAAGGTACAGACGCTTCTGATGCTTAACGGCTTTTACAGGTGTGTTCCTTGCGCTCGTTAAATACATTTAATCAACTGCTGAAAACCCTCCCACTTGCTGGCCAACAGATTTTCTCCTGGAGGATTCCTTCAATAGGTGTTTTAGTACATTTATCTAAAGCCATCCCTTTAAATTTAGTGTACCTTTAATTCAAACTGTTTATACACAGACTCACTAGAATATATGGAGAGAAGTTTTAGAATATTAGGGATCAATGACAGAAAGCCATGTAAATACATGCATATTCATCTCCTTTTCAGCACCAATTGTAGATTTTAAAATACTCTAAATCTTGAATATTATTTACGGTTAGGAAAGTATTTACAAATAATAATAATACAAACTGGCCTTTACACACAAAAGATCATTTGTCGAATCAAAAATTACAGTGGTTTGAAGTCATCCTGAAAGTTGTCCAATTCAATTGTTCAATCAATGAAATAGGAAGGTGAGAAAAAGTGTAGAATAGGGTGAACAGTAGTCAGTAGAAATAGGAGAAAAACCAGTAGTCCTATGAATCTACCTTAATAATCCTCACTAATCATGGAACTGTGATGTCGTGGTGAACCGTGCGCCAGGCTCCAGGTTTAACTGCTTACATGTGGTCTGAGTTACGCCAGGCTCCAGGTTTAACCTGCTGAGTTACGCAGGCTCCAGGTTTAAACCTTGCTACGTGTGGTCTGAGTTACGCAGGCTCTCCAGGTTTAACCTGCTACGTGTGGTCTGAGTTACGCCCAGGCTCCAGGTTTAACCTGCTACGTGTGGTCTGAGTTACGCCAGGCTCCAGGTTTAACCTGGGCTGAGTTCGCCCAAGGCTCCAGGTTTAACCTGCTACGTGTGGTCTGAGTTACGCCAGGCTCAGTTTAACCTGCTACGGTGGTTAAGTACGCCAGGCTCCAGGTTTAACCTGCTGAGTTACGCCAGGCTCCAGGTTTAACCTGCTACGTGTGGTCTGAGTTACGCCGGCTCCAGGTTTTAACCTGCTACGTGTGGTCCGAGTTACGCCGGGCTCCAGGTTTAACCTGCTACGTGTGGTCCGAGTTACGCCGGGCTCCAGGTTTAACCTGCTACGTGTGGTCTGAGTTACGCCAGGTCTCCAGGTTTAACCTGCTCCGTGTGGTCTTGAGTTACGCCAGGCTCCAGGTTTAACCTGCTACGTGTGGTCTGAGTTACGCCAAGGCTCCAGGTTTAACCTGCTACGTGTGGTCTGAGTTACGCCGGGCTCCAGGTTTTAACCTGCTACGTGTGGTCTGAGTTACGCCAGGCTCCAGGTTTTAACCTGCTACGTGTGGTCTGAGTTAACGCCAGGCTCCAGGTTTAACCTGCTCCGTGTGGTCGAGTTACGCCGGGCTCCAGTTTACCTGCTACGTGTGGTCTGATTTACGCCGGGCTCCAGGTTTAACCTGCTACGTGTGGTCTGAGTTACGCCGGGCTCCAGGTTAACCTGCTACGTGTGGTCTGAGTTACGCCGGGCTCCAGGTTTAACCTGCTACGTGTGGTCTGAGTTACGCCGGGCTCCAGGTTTAACCTGCTACGTGTGGTCTGAGTTACGCCGGCTCCAGGTTTAACCTGCTACGTGTGGTCTGAGTTACGCCGGGCTCCAGGTTAACCTGCTACGTGTGGTCTGAGTTACGCCGGGCTCCAGGTTTAACCTGCCTACGTGTGGTCTGAGTTACGCCGGGCTCCAGGTTTAACCTGCTAACGTGTGGTCTGAGTTACGCCGGGCTCCAGGTTTAACCTGCTACGTGTGGTCTGAGTTACGCCGGGCTTCCAGGTTTAACCTGCACGTGGTGGTCTGAGTTACGCCGGGCTCCAGTTTAACCTGCTACGTGTGTCTGAGTTACGCCGGGCTCCAGGTTTAACCTGCTACGTGTGGTCTGAGTTACGCCGGGCTCCAGGTTTAACTGTACGTGTGGTCTGAGTTACGCCGGGCTCGCAGTTTAACCTGCTACGTGTGGTCCTGAGTTACGCCAGGCTCAGGTTTAACCTGCTACGTGTGGTCTGAGTTACGCCAGGCTCCAGTTTAACCTGCTACGTGTGGTCTGAGTTACGCCAGGCTCCCAGGTTTAACCTGCTACGTGTGTCTGAGTTACGCCGGGCTCCAGGTTTAACCTGCTACGTGTGTCTGAGTTACGCCGGGCTCCAGGTTTAACGCTGCTACGTGTGGTCTGAGTTACGCCGGGCTCCAGGTTTAACCTGCTACGTGTGGTCTGAGTTACGCCGGGCTCCAGGTTTAACCTGCTAACCGTGGTGGTCTGAGTTACGCCGGGCTCCAGGTTTAACCTGCTACGTGTGGTCTGAGTTACGCCAGGCTCCAGGTTTAACCTGCTAGTGTGGTCTGAGTTACGCCAGCTCCCAGGTTTAACCTGCTACGTGTGGTCCGAGTTACGCCAGGCTCCAGGTTTAACCTGCTACGTGTGGTCCGAGTTACGCCAGGCTCCAGGTTTAACCTGCTACGTGTGGTCTGAGTTACGCCGGGGCTCCAGGTTTAACCCTGCTACGTGTGGTCTGAGTTACCCGGGCTCCAGTTTAACCTGCTACGTGTGTCCTGAGTTACGCCAGGCTCCAGGTTTAACCTGCTAGTGTGGTCTGAGTTACGCCGGCTCCAGGTTTAACCTGCCTACGTGTGGTCTGAGTTACGCCAGGCTCCAGGTTTAACCTGCTACCTGTGGTCTGAGTTACGCCAGCTCCAGGTTTAACCTGCCTACGTGTGGTCCGAGTTACGCCGGGCTCCAGTTTAACCCTGCTACGTGTGTCCGAGTTACGCCGGGCTCCAGGTTTAACCTGCTACGTGTGGTTCTGAGTTACGCCAGGCTCCGGTTTAACCTGCTACATGTGGTCTGAGTTACGCCAGGCTCCAGGTTTAACCTGCTAGTGTGGTTGAGTTACGCCAGCCTCCAGGTTTAACCTGCTACGTGTGGTCTCAGTTACGCCAGGCTCCAGGTTTAACCTGCTACATTGGTCTGATTACGCCAGGCTCCAGGTTTAACCTGCTACGTGTGGTCTGATTTACGCCAGGCTCCAGGTTTAACCTGCTACGTGTGTGTCTGAGTTACGCCAGACTCCAGGTTTAACCTGCTACGTGTGGTCTGAGTTACGCCGGGCTCCAGGTTTAACCTGCTACGTGTGGTCTGAGTTACACCAGGCTCCACGTTAAACCTGCTACGTGTGGTCCGAGTTACGCCAGGCTCCAGGTTTAACCTGCTACGTGTGGTTCTGAGTTACGCCAGGCTCCAGGTTTAACCTGCTACGTGTGGTCTGAGTTACGCCGCGGGCTCCAGGTTTAACCTGCTACGTGTGTCTGAGTTACGCCAGGCTCCAGGTTTAAACCTGCTACCTGTGGTCTGAGTTCTATAATGATTCAATAGGCCATTGCTTAGGGCTTGTTACTGCCACGCCGGGGTTTCACTTTAAACCAGTCACAAAACAACACAACACATACACCAACTCACACAAGACACATACAAGTGAGTATGTTGTTAGAGAAAACACAAAGTCCATTTTGTCAATAACTTACTATGCTAACTGTGTGGACTGCACAGAAATATTAACTGATTTCTAGGGAAAACATTTGAATCTCTTTAGGAAAAAAACATTTGAATTAGTCCCTATCTTTTGGAAAGACATTTTGAATTAAGTCCTATCTTTTTAGGAAAGACATTGAACTAGTCCTATCTTTTTAGGAAAGACATTTAAATTAGTCCTATCTTCTTAGGAAAGACATTTGAATTAGTCCTATCTTTTTAGGAAAGACATTTGAATTAGTCCTATCTTTTAGGAAAGACATTTGAATTAGTCTATCTTTGCAGAAAAGACATTTGAATTAGTCCTATCTTTTTAGGAAAGACATTTGAATTAGTCCTATCTTTTTAGGAAAGACATTTGAATTAGTCCTATCTTTTTAGGAAAGACATTTGAATTAGTCCTATCTTTTTAGGAAAGACATTTTACATAAATGACCAGTATCACTAACTTTTTCTTTGCAAACATTTGAAAACACACGAAAAAGCTTCCTCAACAAGACCGATATCATTTAAATCAATGTATTATTAATCTGCTGTGAAGTGAAATATGGGACGGTTGAGACATCCTAAAACCTCTGGTGGCTCTACAACTGGAGTCGCTGACAGCTCTTCACACAATCAACTGGCATCCTGCAGCCGTACTGTAGTCCAAAAGTGGACTTTCTAAAGCGGACCAGTCGTGTGTTGCTGCGTGGTGGATGGGAGGATGTGGTGGTTGGCCTGGGCCCTGACAGGATGTTAGACTACATCCCATATGGCACTCTATTCCCTATGTAGTGCACTACGGTTTGACCAGGGCCCATAGGGGAGTAGTGCTCTAGTAGGGAATAGGGTGCTATTTGAGATGTAGTCCCAGGACCGAGCTGGCAGCCAAGCAGGCAGGGTAGGGAGAGCAGAGCTCCACAGTCACAACACCATATACCAGGCCAACATTGCCAGAAGGCAGGGAAGCAATTGTCCTGACAGCATGTGTAATGGAGCCTTAGTGAAACCTGGTAGCCCAGGGTCAGGGCCAATGGAGTCTTAGTGTATCTTGGTAGCCCCAGGGCCAGGGCCAATGGAGTCTTAGTGAAACCTGGTAGCCCCAGGGTCAGCGGGTCACTGGAGCCTAGTGAAACCTGGTAGCCCCAGGGTCAATGGAGCCTTAGTGAACCTGGTAGCCCCAGGGTCAGGGCCAATGGAGTCTTAGTGATACCTGGTAGCTCCAGAAGTCAGGGCCAATGGAGTCTTAGTGAAACCTGGTAGCGCCAGGGTCAGGGCCAATGGAGTCTAGTGAAACCTGGTAGCTCCAGGGTCAGGGCCAATGGAGTCTTAGTGAAACCTGTAGCCCCAGGGTCAGGGCCAATGGAGTCTAGTGAAACCTGGTAGCTCCAGGGTCAGGCCAATGGAGTCTTAGTGATACCTGGTAGCCCCAGGGTCAGGGCCAATTGGAGTCTTAGTGAAACCTGGTAGCTCCAGGGTCAGGGCCAATGGAGTCTTAGTGAAACCTGGTAGCCCCAAGGGTCAGGGCCAATGGAGTCTTAGTGATACCTGGTAGCCCCAGGTCAGGGCCAATGGAGTCTTAGTGATACCTGGTAGCCCCAGGGTCAGGGCAATGGAGTCTTAGTGAAACCTGGTAGCCCCAGGGTCAGGGCCAATGGAGTCTTAGTGATACCTGGTAGCCCCAGGGTCAGGCCAATGGAGTCTTAGTGATACCTGGTAGCCCAGGTCAGGGCAATTGGAGTCTTAGTGAACCTGGTAGCCCCACAGGCCAGGGCCAATGGAGTCTTAGTGAAACCTGGTAGCCCCAGGGTCAGGCCAATGGAGTCTTAGTGAAACCTGGTAGCCCCAGGGTCAGGGCCAATGGAGTCTTAGTAAACCTGGTAGCCCCAGGGCCCAGGGCAATTGGAGTCTTAGTGATACACTGGTAGCCCCAGGACCAGGGCAATGGAGTCTTAGTGAAACCTGGTAGCCCCAGGGTCAGGGCCAATGGAGTCTTAGTGAAACCTGGTAGCCCCAGGGTCAGGGCCAATGGGTCTTAGTGATACCTGGTAGCCCCAGGGTCAGGGCCAATGGAGTCTTAGGATACCTGGTAGCCCACAGGGTCAGGGCAATTGGATCTTAGTGATACCTGGTAGCCCCAGGGCCAGGGCCAATGGAGTCTTAGTGAAACCTGGTAGCCCCAGGGTCAGGGCCAATGGAGTTTTAGTGATAACCTGGTAGCCCCCAGGTTCAGGGCCAAGGAGTCTTAGTGATACCTGGTAGCCCCAGGGTCAGGACCAATGGAGTCTTAGTGATACCTGGTCCCAGAGGTCGGGCCAAGTGGAGTCTTAGTGATACCTGGTGCCCCAGGGGTCAGACCAATGGAGTCTTATGTGATACCTGGTAGCCCAAGGGTCAGGGGGCCAATGGGGTCTTAGTGATACCTGGTAGGCCCAGGGTCAGGCCAATGGACGTCTTACGTGTACCTGGAGCACCCAGAGGTCAATGAAGCCTTAGTCATACCTGGTAGCCCAGGTGTCAATGGAGCCTTAGTGAAACCTGGTAGCCCCAGGGTCAATGGAGTCTTAATTGTCATACCTGGTAGCCCAGAGGTCAGGGCAATGGGAGTCCTTTAGTGATACCTGGGTAGCCCAAGGGTCAATGGAGGCCCTAGTGATTACCTGTTAGCCCCAGGTCCAGAGCCAAAGGCAGTCAGAGTGCAAAGGGGTTTCAGTGTCGTGCTGAAAAAGGCTACCACCCCAGCCGGATGTTCTGGTAACATTCCAGTTTATTTTAGCTGAGAGACTGGCGGTCCGGAGTTGGATTATTGCAGAGAGAGAGAGAGAGAGAGAGAAATATATATAGTTATGAGTATTTTGAGGAGAGACAGAGACGGAGACAGAGACAGGAGAGTATAGAGATGGAGGAAGCGACAGAGAAGTTCAAGGCGGATTGTAAAAGTAAGCAACAGCACAATGGACAAAGAGCATGGCTGTGGTTTGGAGAGAGGGGCACCGGGCCTGTGGGGGTCTTGTGGCGGTGGAGGACTCCGAGGTCCAACACGAGCAGGACTTCTGCTGACAATGGACTGCTGGGGTCAGAGCCAGAGACAGAGAGACAGAGAGATAGACCAGAGGGAACAAGGCAGAGACAGGGGACAGGGCCAAGAGACAGAGGGACAGAGCGAGGGACAGGGACCAGAGGGACAGGGCCAGAGAGACAGGGACAGGGACAGAGACCAGAGGACAGGGCCCAGAGGGACAGGGCAGAGGGACAGGGCCAGAGGGAAGGGCCAGAAGACGAGGGACAGGGCCAGAGAGACAGGGCCAGAGACGAGGGAACAGGGCCAGAGACAGAAGGAAGAGACAAGAGGGACAGGGACAGAGGGACAGGGCCAGGAGACCAGGGACAGAGACAAGAGGGACAGGGACAGAGACAGAGGACCAGAGGACAGGAGGGACAGGGACAGGAGACAGACGGACAGAGGGACAGGGCAGGAGGGACAGGGCCAGAGGGACCAGGGCCAAAGGGACAGGGCAAGGACGAGGGCAGAGACAGAGGGACAGAGACAGAGGGACAGGGCCAGAGGGACAGGGCAAGACAGAGGGACAGAGAAGAGGGACAGGGCCAGAGAGACAAGGGCCAGAGAGACAGGGCCAGAGGACAGAGGGCCAGAACAGAGGGACAGGGCCAGAGGGACAGGGCCAAGACAGAGGGACAGAGACAGGAGCAAAGCGGTATGGAGCACCAGAGTCTAGAACAAAAAGCTCTTAACAGCTCTACCCCCAAGGTCATAAGGACTTCTGAACCTTATCAACATGGCCACCGGATATTTACATTGATTTAACATTTTTTTTTAAATTACTCTAGTTTATTTAGTAAATATTTCTTAACTCTTTTTGAAACTGCATTGTTGGTTAAGGGCTTGTAAGTCAGCATTTTCACGCTTAAGGTATACCTACACCTGTTGTATTCGGCTCATGTGACAAATAACATGGTGATTTGATTCAATGGTCGATTCTCTCTCTCACATGACAGCCGTTGGATTTCACAGTATCTCAAGGATGACGAGCTGTGTGATCATGAGACCAAGGCTGTAGACCTAGTCCAGCCTGAACAGTTGAAAGCCTGACTCAGTCGACCTAGGTCAGACTGAACCAGGTCGAAAGAGCCTACTCACGTCGCACTAGTTTTCCAGAACTGAAAGTCGAAAGGCCTACTCACTGTTGACCTAGGTCCAGACTGAACAGTAGAAAAGCCTACTCACGTAGATCTTAGTCCACGACTTGAACAGTCGAAAAGCCTACTCAAAGTTCGATCAGGTCCAGACTGAACAGTAGAAAGCTACTTCACGTCACCTAAGGTCCAGACCGAACAGTTGAAAGCCTAACTCACGTCGACCTAAGGTCCAACCGAACAGTCGAAAGCCCTACTCACGTCGACCTAGGTCCAGACGAAACAGTCGAAAAGCTACTCACGTCGTACCTTAGGTCCAGGACTGAACAGTTGAAAGCCTAACTCACTTCCGACCCTAGGTCCAGACTTGAACAGTGAAAGCCTTACTCACGTCCGACCTAGGTCCAGACTGAACAGTAGAAAGCCTACTCACGTTACTAGGTCAGGACTGAACAGTCGAAAGCCTACTCACGTCGAACCTAGGTCCAGACTGAACAGTCGAAAGCCTAACTCACGTCGACTATGGTCAAGACTGAACAGTCGAAAGCTTACTCACGTCACCTAGGTCAGACTGAACAGCGAAAGCCTACTCACGTCGCCTAGGTCCCAGACTGAACAGTCGAAAGCTTACTCACGTAGATCTAGTCCAGACTGAACAGCGAAAGCCTACTCACGCGCACCTAGGTCCAGACTGAACAGTAAAAAGCCTACTCACGTAGATCTAGGTCCAGACTGAACAGTCGAACAGCCTACTCACGTGACCTAGGTCAGGCTGAACAGTCGAAAGCCTACTTCACTAGATCTAGGTCACGACTGAACATTAGAAGCCTACTCCACGTCGACCTAGTTCCAGACTGAACAGTAGAAAGCCTACCTCACGTCGGGACCAGTTGTTTTCCCAGGGGACTGAACGTAGAAGGCCTACTCACGTCGACCTAGGCCAGACTGAACAGTCGAAAGCCTACTCACGGTGTTGGCCCTCCTATTCTCGTTACCAAGGTCATTATATTTGTTTAGATAAATAAGAATGTCATCTAAAATCAAGATGACATTAAAATTAAAAAAAACATGTTTTTTTACTTCCACCCAAATCTTTCAGATTAAAACAGTTGTTTCAAACAAAGTAAATAACTGACAAAGCTTTGCTTTTGTTCTTTCTGATGGCATTAACATTAAAAACAGTGTGACCTAGATCTTTTTTGTGATGTCATTTGACTTGATTTTTTTCACAGCCAGATCCACAGACTAACAACCACAAGCAGACACACATCTTGAACTAAGGCATCTCTTTCCTTCAACGTTTACGTTTGCAATCATATATTGCATTTCACCACCGTCGTCTAACAAGAGAACAGCTTCTTTAGAGAGGAGAGGAGAGAACCTTTAGAGAGGAGAGGAGAGGACAGCTCCTTTAGAGAGGAGCGGAGAGGAGAGGACAGCTCCTTTAGATAGGAGCGGAGAGGAGAGGACAGCTCCTTTAGAGAGGAGCGGAGAGGAGAGGACAGCTCCTTTAAAAAGGAGTGCAGAGGACAGCTCCTTTAGAGAGGAGTGGAGAGGACAGCTCCTTTAGAGAGGAGCGGACAGCTCCTTTAGAGAGGAGCGGAGAGGAGAGGACAGCTCATTTAGAGAGGAGCGCAGAGGAGAGGACAGGTCCTTTAGAGAGGACAGAAGAGGAGAGGACAGCTCCTTTTGAGAACAGAGGAGTACAGCTCCTGAGGAGAGGAGAGCTCATTTTGAGAGGAGAGGGGAGAGCTTCTTTTGAGAGGAGAGGAGGGGAAAGGACAGCTCCTTGTGAGGGGAGGGGACAACTCCTTGTTTGTTCTCTTTGTGATGTGTGAATGGGCTAGGAGACTCCCTCCTTTCCTGTCCTGTCCTCTCTCCTCCCCCTCTCCTCTCCTCTCCCCTAACCTCACCTCTCTCCTACCCTCTCCCCTCCCTTCTCCTCTTCTCTCTCCCCTCCCCTCTCCTCACCAGCCTCATTCAGAACTGTCAGAACTCCCCCAGTCAGAGAATGAACCAGCTGGGGCAAGGCAACAAACAGAGCACCATCTGATTAACATTGGCGGTGCTATCTCCACTCCCTTGTTATTGTATTACCACAGGTGCAGGGGCAGGCATTGATCAGATGAACGCTAGGCTGCAAGGTAATGGCAGGGTTTGGGGTATCTATGACAGCAGAGCACAGGGAGGTTGAAAAAAATGGGGTCGCGCGACAATTTCCAAAATACAGATTATTATATATATTTTTTTCTTTATTTTTATTATTTTCTACATTGTAGAAAAATAGTGAAGACATCATAAACTATTAAATAAAACAAACGGAAGGAATCATGTACTAACCAAAATAAAAGTGTTGAACAAATCCAAATATATTTGACATTTGAGATTCTTCAAAGTAGCCACCCTTTGTCTTGATGACAGCTTTGCACATTCCTGGCATTCTCTCAACCAGCTTCACTTGGAATGCTATTCCAACAGTCTTGAAGGACAAATGATAGTCCCACTAAGCGCAAACCAGATGGGATGGAGTATCGCTGCAGAATGCTGTAGCCATGCTGGTTAAGTGTGCCTTGAACTCTAAATAAATCACTGACTGTGTCACCAGCAAATTCCCCCCACACCATCACACCTCCTCCATGATTCACGGTGGGAACCACACATGCAAAACCAACTCTGCGTCTCACAAAGACACGGCGGTTGGATCCAAAAATCTCAAATTTGGACTCATCAGACCAATGGACCAATGGACGGTCTAATGTCCATTGCTCGTGTTTCTTGGCCCAAGCAAGTCTCTTCTTCTTATTGGGGTACTTTAGTAGTGGTTTCTTTGCAGCAATCCGACCATGAAGACCTGATTCACGCAGTCTCCTCTAAACAGTTGATGTTGAGTGTCACACCCTGGCACTGCCTTGGATTACTGACCTCTGCCTGCCCTGTCGTTTGCCTGCCCCCTGTTTTGTAAATACAGATCTGTGATTCGAACTGGCTGCATCTGGGTCTTATCCTGAGTCCTGATAGTACGAACTGGCCATGACTGACCCAGCAGACTCGGACCACCTCTGCAACGCCGTCTCCTCCCAAGGAGCCACTATTGGGAGACACGAGGAGTTACTTTGAGGTCTTATGGAAGGATTCCAGACATTGGCGGAACGCCATTAATGTGTCTTGAATACATTACTGGATTGTCTGTTAGGCAGCCAGCGACGACAGTAACCTCCCAGCCCCTCAGTAACCTCCCAGCCCCTCAGTAACCTCCCAGCCCC
>NW_019942996.1:12377-15199 GCF_002910315.2 Salvelinus sp. IW2-2015 | reverse complement strand
AACCGGCCTCACAACCGCAGACCCCTTGTAACTACACCAGCCCAGAACCTCCACATCCGGCTTCTTGACCTGCGGGATCGTCTGAGACCAGCCACCCGGACAGCKGATGTAACTGTGGGTTTGCACAGCTGATGAATTTCTGCACAAACTGTCAGAAACCGTTTCAGGGAAGCTCATATGCGTGCTCGTTGTCCTCACCAGGGTCTTGACCTGACTAGGTTGGCATGGTAACCGACTTCAGTGGGAAAATGCTAACCTTTGATGGCCACTGACACGCTAGAGGAGTGTGCACCTTCATGGATGAATCACAGTTTCAACTGTATCACATTGTGTGTGCGTGCAGTTTGCTGATGTCAACGTTGTGAACAGAGTGCCCCATGTTGGCAGTAGGGTTACGGTATGGGTAGGCATAAGCTACGGACAATGAACACAAATGCATTTTAGCGATGGCAATTTCAATTTACAGAGATACCGTGACACGATCCTGAGGCCCATTGTCGTGCTATTCATCCGCCGCCATCACCTCATGTTTTAGCATGATAATAAAACGCCCCAAGTTTTTCTATGCAACAGCCTTTTGATTTGAACATTTGAAATGTTTTAGTGTGTGTACTAGATTATGTGATATCATTTATATATGTTACAGCACTTTGGTTTCACTAATAAATATGTTGAAATGGAACCAAATGATCTGTTTCTGTCTTCAGTCCTTTTTAAATAGGATATATGGGCAATATGGGCTATGGTATAGCTTGAATGTGATAGTCTGCCTATAACCAGCCTGAGTAGGCCTCTAACTCCATTCCTATTCTATACAGTGTTTACTTTAATTAATCAAATTGGAAATGAGCTATTATCAGGCTGGTTAAGGCTATGCATGTCGGTTAAATTCCGAAAAATCCACCCGCACTCAGTCCTGCCCCACCTACGCAGCCAGTCAACAGCTGCTACTGCGTTGTAGACATGGCATAGTGCATACTTTTTTACTAAATAGTACGTGCTGAATAGTATGTGATGTATAAATAGTATTCATCTGGGGGGGGATTAGGAGTTTGAAACGAAGGTGTAATGAAGTCAGCCGTCCCGTGTGGGGGTTGACATATAAAGTACACTGCACATCTGAGCCTATGTGTATGTTTGAATGAGCGTGCGTGTGCGAGCGTGTGTCACTGAGTGTACTGCGTATTTCTTTTGGCTCCCGAAGCCCTGTTCGTGACATTGAATCCACAGCTGTGGTGTCCCGCAGCATTTGGTTTAGCCATTTCCCTTACGGTTAAGAGCTGTACTTAGGGGACTCCTAAATCTGTTTCCACTTAGCTGGCCCTACTCAATCGAACCAGCGGAGCAAGGCCTCACTGACATTGGCCATGTGTCACTGTCCCTGTGTCACTGTCACTGTGTCACTGTCACTGTAGATGACTTTCAATGTCATCATGTAACTTATGGATGTCATGGGGGTGACTATGTACTCACTACTTAGTCAGAGATGTAGTTAACAGAGACAGATAAGGGTTATTCAACAGCAAATTTCAGTCCCACCCCCCCAAAAAATATTTAAAAGTCTCACAACTTATGATCTTATTTACATCATGATGTGTTTTAATTCCATCCAAGTTAATAACAAATATATTGTTAAATTAATATAGTACAAAATCATTGTTTATGCACATATTCCTATTGAGAGGTGGCTGTCCCAAACCCCGACTCCTAAACTTCATGTTTAAATATAAAGCAATTCATGATTTTAGTATTTTTTAACACTATTATTTCAATAGAACACCTTGAGTCGTTCTATTCTTTTTTGAAAGATACTGATCGAATTAGTAGTTTTGTTCATTTTTAAACATCTTTTTTTTTTAAATGCAGTCCCAGCTTTTAATGTCACTACCGAAACACACACATTAAAAGACTGTAGAATGAAATGCATTTAAGGCCCAGTGCAGTCAAAATGATTTCTGTATCATATTGTACMAGAGCTGATGAAACTAACACTGTAAAAGTGTGAACAAATTTGAYCGGTGTCATTTCCTGATAGTTGCTGGTTGATAATACAATCTACTAGCAATGTTGCTTGGGATGTAAAGATTCACCCTATTAAAATGTTTAAAATACGAGTGCATCGGTCCGCGGGAGCCCAAACGATCCAAGTGTAGCTTGAATCGGTCAAAAAATCAAAATAATCACTATTCATTTTTATTTCCATACCGAAGAACAATATCTTCCATAAATCTTGTTTCTTCCTTAATAGGCTATCAAACTAAAGCATGCTACATGCAAACGCAGTGCTCGCGACACCTTTCAGCTTTCAAAATGCTTGTAAAATGCAATCGCCCAATGTCAAATCATAGGCTTCTATTAGGTGTGGGTGACAAGCAAAGTTTTCTAGGTCATTGTTATCCAAATACAACTGAAGAAAATATTGTTTTACCCATAGGACGTTGTGCAGGCTATCAAAGATTAAGACACAACTCACATCTTGTCTGATTGCACATCTAACTGCTGAAATTGCGTACTTTTTGATTGCCAAGAACAACATAGTCTTGGGTTAGTTTGCTGCAGTCCGAATTACCAATAGGCTAACTAGAGGCCATCTAGTGGCCTCATGGGTAGAATGCTTCATTAACATTCTTCATAATTTCATAATTCATAAACATATAAGCTGCTATATTTCTTAAACAGTCAATCTGGACTGTTTCTATGTCACACATGTTTTTTTATATTTTCAGTCTTCTGCTGAGACATTACAGTTTGAAGTCGGAACTTTACATTACACTTAGGTTGGAGTCATTAAAACTAGTTTCTTCAACCACACCAACAAAATT
>NW_019942996.1:5588-7844 GCF_002910315.2 Salvelinus sp. IW2-2015 | reverse complement strand
TAATCCAAGTAAAAATTCTGTTTTAGTTAGGATACCACTTTATTTTAAGAATGTAAAATGTCAGATAATAAGTAGACGAGAATGCCTTTATTTTTCGGCCTTATATTTCTTCCATCATTCCCAGTGGGGTCAGAAGTTTTACTTAAATCAATTAATATTTGGTAAGGCTCCGGGTGGACGCAGTGGTTAACAGGCAGTGGCTAGCTGGTGGCCCCAGAGATTCTGGTGTTCGGCCCAGGCTTGTCGAGCCAGCGCGGACCGGGGAGGTCCATGGGGCAGCACCATTGGCCCAGCGTTGTCCGGCTTAGGAGGGTTTGGCGGAGGGATTCTTGTGCTCATCGCCGGCACGTAGGACTTCTGTGACGGGCCGGGCGCAGTGCGTGACTCAGGTTCGCAGGTGTACGGTGTTTCTCTGCACTTGGTGCGAGCTGGCTTCGGGTTGGATGTTGCGTTGTGTAAGAAGCGTGGCTTGCTAGGTTTGGGTTGTGTTTCGGAGGAATGCATGGCTTCTGACTCGCTCTCCGAGTCAGTAACGGGAGGTTGCGGATGAGAAAAGACTGTACTTCTACAATTGATATACAAAAGTTGAGGAGAAAAAACAAGTGGTAATACTTATTTTTTTTATAATATTTGGTAGCATTGGGCCTTTAATTCTTTAACTTGGGTAATTTCACAAGTTGGGTGAATTTTGGCCCATTCATCCTGAAGAGCTGGGTGTAACTGTGCAGGTTTGTAGGCTCCTTGCTCGCACACACTTTTTCAGTTCTGTCACAAATTTTCTATAGGATTGATGTAGGGCTTTGTGATGGCACTCCATACATTGACTTTATTGTACATAAGCCATTTTGCCACAATTTGGACGTATGTCTTGGGGGGTCATATGTCATTTGGAGACCCATTTGCGACCAAGCTTGAAACTTCTGACTGAATGTCTTGAGATTGTTGCTTCAATATATAATACATTAATATTCCCTCTCATGATGCAATCTATTTTGTGAAGGTGCACCAGCCCCCTCCTGCAGTAAGAACCCCCCAAACGAGATGATGCTGGGCCACCAACCCGTGCCTTTCAGGTTGGGATGGTGTTCTTCGGTTTTGAAGATCCCCTTTTTCTCAAAACATACGATGGTATTATGGCCATAACAGTTCTATTTTTTGTTTGTAAGACAGAGCACATAATGTCAGGAATTGTGAAAAACTGAGTTTAAATGTATTTGGCTAAGGTGTATGTAAACTTCCAACTTCAACTGTATGTGAGGATGCTGTTCATCGACTACAGCTTGGCCTTCAATACCATAGCGCCCTATAAGCTCATTACAAAGCTCACGGCCCTGGATCTGAACTCCTCCCGATGCAACTAGAACTCCTCCCGATGCAACTAACTCCTCCCGATGCAACTCCCGATGCAACTAGACTTCCTGACGGGCCGCCCCCAGGTGGTGAAGGTAGGCAACATTACCTCCTCGACACTGATTCTCAACATGGGGGTCCCACAAGGGTGCGTCTTCAGTCCCCTCCTGTATTCCCTGTATACCCACGACTGAGTGGCTTCACACAGTTCCAACTTCATCATCAAGTTTGCTGACGACACAATAGTAGTAGGCCTGATTACCAATAACAGGGAGGAGGTAGGCACTCTGATGGCATGGTGCCAGGTAAACAACCTCTCCCTCAACATTAGCAAAACAAAAAGAGCTGATTGTGGACTTCAGGAGGAACCAGGTTGGACATCCTCATCGACAGCGCCACCGTGGAGACGGCCAAATTCCCCGGCGTACATATCTCAGAGAAGCTGAAATGCTCTAACCACATGGACACCGTGGTGAAGAAGGCATGACAGCGAATCTTCAACCTCAGGATGCTGAAGAAATTCGGCCTGTCCCCAAGGGCCCTCACAGTGTTCTACAGGAGCACCATCGAGAGCATACTGTCGGGGTGACTCACAGCCTGGTACGGAAACTTCACCACCACAGACCGCAAGGCACTTCAGAGGGTGATACGTGCAGCCAAAAGCACCATTGGGTGCACATTGCCTGCCCTACAGGACACCTACAACACCTGGTGTCGCAGGAAGGCCAATAAGGTCATCAGGGACCCAAGCCACGCCCTGTCCTCAATAGTTTCTACCCCCAGACCATCAGGCTGCTGAATATCCACCACTAGTCAGCTACCTGCTCCCCCCTCCCCCCTGCTACACCCCCTATTGACATTTCCCCCCCACACCCCATCAACGGTCACTTACCTTAAATGCTGCTC
>NW_019942996.1:0-1013 GCF_002910315.2 Salvelinus sp. IW2-2015 | reverse complement strand
GGGGGGGGGTCTTGCTGGAGGTTAGGGGTTAAACGCGCTGGGCCGTTCCTGCTGAGGCAGCGCTCTGTAAAGTGCAAGGTTTCATTGTACCAGATACAGAATGAAACTCCTGCACATTAGTCACGGTAGTAACAGCAAAGATTCCTCACTGTGCTTAACTCCTTCTGCACCGCAGCCCAACTACAGCCAGATACAGGCAAGGATGCAACAGTTACCATGCATGTACTGTAACTCAACATACACACCAAATGTGCATGAGACTGAAAGCAAGGCCCGCTGGGCCGATGGAACACGGGATCAGATTCATCAGCTCATCAAGGAGGAGTCACGAAGTGACTTCTGAGTGGCCTTTTCTCTTTGTTTCTCTTCTTCCTCAGTCTTCTTCTCCATGGTGTTGAGCAACCCTCCCACGGCGGGCCAGGGCCGGGCTACAGTATACACTACACTCTCTCTCTGTGGCCTGGGAGGAGCTGAAGGTAAACAGACCCTTACCCCAGTTAGTTAGAGTTACTGTACGCATCATCATCATCAGAGAGAGAGAGAGAGAGAGCCTCAGTCAACCCCACCACAAGACACAGAGTGGCGCAATGACAGACAGACTAGCAACGTCAACAAACTCATAACACAGAGACACAATTGTCATTGTGAAGAAAGGTGATTTAGGTTCCTTATTCGACACAATTACACCCGCTCACAGAGTTTCTGTGGTCTCAGTAGTCCAAATAATCTTCTTGGATTTGTGTACTCAAAAAAACAAGCAATATTTACAGTGTGAAACGAAGATAGTGCTTATTACTGTACTCTTGCTGCAATCTTGTTTCTGACTCGTAATCCCCAAAAGCTAGCAACAGGCTTTGACTGGATAGCGTCCTACTGAGGGTTCAATTCAGAAGACCAAGATGGCTTCTGTCCTCTTCACATCTACTTTCCTTCATCCACACTGATCTGTAACAACTAGACAAGTGAAAGAGAATACCCTTGAATACACACACAAACTCAAACACACAGTGTTT
>NW_019942995.1:174943-209546 GCF_002910315.2 Salvelinus sp. IW2-2015 | reverse complement strand
TCTCTCGCCTCTTCGCTCTCTCTGCCTCCGCGCTCGTCGCTCTCTCTCTCTCTCTCTCTGCCCCGCTCGCTCGCTCGCTCTCTCTCTCTCTCTCTCTCTCTCTCTGCCCCTCTCGCTCGCTCGCTCTCTCTCTCTCTCTCTCTCTCTCTCTGCCCCTCTCTCCTCTCTCTCTCTCTCTCTCTCTTTCTCTCTCTCTCGCTCGCTCTCTCTCTCTCTCTCTCTCTCTCTCTGCCCCGCTCGCTCTCCTCTCGCTCGCTCGCTCTCTCTTCTCGCTCGCCTCTCCTCTGCCCCTCTCGCTCGCTCTCTCCTCTGCCCCTCTCTCTCGCCTCTCTCTGCCCCCGCTCTGCCCTCTCTCGCTCTCTCTCTCTCTGCCCCTCTCCGCTCTCTCTCTCTCTCTCTCTCGCTCTGCCCCTCTCTCTCTCTCTCTCCCTCTCTCTGCCCCTCTCGCTCTCTCTCTCTCTCTCGCTCTCTCTCTGCCCCTCTCGCTCGCTCTCTCTCTCTGCCCTCTCGCGCTCTCTTCTCTCTCTCTCTCTCTCTGCCCCGCTCGCTCGCTCTCTCTCTCTCTCTCTCTCTCTCTCTGCCCTCTCGCTCTCTCAATTCAATTCAATTCATTCAAGGGGCTTTATTGGCATGGGAAACATGTGTAACATTGCCAAAGCAAGTGAGGTAGATAATATACAAAAGTGAAATAAACAATAAAAATTAACAGTAAACATTACACATACAGAAGTTTCAAAACAATAAAGACATTAAATGTCATATTATATATATACAGTGTTGTAACAATGTACAAATGGTTAAAGCACAACAGTAAATTAAATAAACATAAATAGGTTGTTATTTACAATGGTGTTTGTTCTTCACTGGTTGCCCTTTTCTTGTGGCAACAGGTCACACATCTTGCTGCTGTGATGGCACACTTGGAATTTCACCCAGTAGATATGGGAGTTTATCAAAATTGGATTTTTTTTCAAATTCTGTGGATCTGTGTAAACTGAGGGAAATATTGTCCTCTAAATATGGTCATACATTGGCAGGAGAGTTAGGAAGTGCAGCTCTGTTCCACCTCATTTGTGGGCAGTGAGCACATAGCCTGTCTTCTCTTGAGAGCCATGTCTGCCTACGGCGGCCTTTCTCAATAGCAAGGCTATGCTCACTGAGTCTGTACATAGTCAAAGCTTTCCTTAAGTTTGGGTCAGTCACAGTGGTCAGGCATTCTGCCACTGTGTACTCTCTGTTTAGCCAAATAGCATTCTAGTTTGCTCTGTTTTTGTGTTAATTCTTTCCAATGTGTCAAGTAATTATCTTTTTGTTTTCTCAATGATTTGGTTGGGTCTAATTGTGCTGTTGGTCCTGGGGCCTCTGTGGGTGTGTTTGTGTTTGTGAACAGAGCCTAGGGGACCAAGCTTTGCTATAGGGGGAGAGAGCGAGAGAGCGAGAGAGCGAGAGAGCGAGAGAGCGAGAGAGCGAGAGAGCGAGAGAGCGAGAGAGAAAGGGGCAGAGAGAGAGAGAGATAGAGGGGAGATAGAGGGGAAGAAAGAGAGCAAGAAAGAATTGTGCATAATTGAGAAAGAACAGAAGGTTATGTGGGTAAGCGAGAGAGAGAGAGAGAGAGAGAACAATGGAGGTTCTCTACATGTTTTTAATGACAAGAGCATCTCATAATTATCACGAACATAAAGATTCTGTACTGGTGGACTAAATCGCTACACAGAACTTTGCTACCAAATCAATAAGTGATTTGTTCTAGTAGGTGAAGAAAGGGATTGCTACACTGTACCTTGTCAAGGGCTTCCCGATCTACCAGGTCTTGGACTGCCAGTAACTTGATGCTGGAGAGAGAGAGAGACATGGATGCATCAATAAAACAGAGATTCGTCTCTGTTATCGAAGCTGACTTTTGTGTTATTAGCCATATGATAGGGTAGTATATACACACCAGTTCTGGTAAGAGAGGAGAGGCCACTGCATTATTAACACAGAGGGCCTCCCTACACATTCAGGACCCTCCTGATTCTACAACACATAACATGACTCAGTCTTTTCCCTGTGTCTTAAATGGAATACTATTGTCCCTGCATAGTGCACTATACACAGCGGCTCTCATCCAAAGTAGTGCACTAGAGAATAGGGTGCCATTTCAGATGCATACAACAGTTATTATGCAGAGAAAAGCAGAGAGGGAAGAGTAGACTTTGGACGTAAAGCCCAGGAGATTGTACATACAAACACATTGGTGCAGAGATGGGGTGGAACCTAATTTACGAGCCCATAAACATTCATCTGTTTACTTTCTAATTGTTTTTCCAGCCCACTAGTCAGCGCGATAAAAAAGAATAATGGCAAAGCATAAGCACTATTCTCTCTCCCGTCTTGGTCCTCCTTTCGCTCCATCCTGCTGCACACACACACTATTCTCTCTCCCGTCTTGGTCCTCCTTTCGCTCCATCCTGCTGCACACACAACCACTATTCTCTCTTCCCGTCTTGGTGCCTCCTTTCGCCTCCATCCTGCTGCACACACACACACTATTCTCTCTCCCGTCTTGGTCCTCCTTTCGCTCCATCCTGCTGCACACACACACACACACACTGTTCTCAACTCCCCCTGACACACTCAGATCCACACAACTGCTGGCTATTAACTAAATGATCAAACAAAATATTCCTCATTGGTTCACTGACTCATTCAGACTTGTTTTTAAATTAACCCCAGAGAAACCTAATTTGTTAATAGCATTTAAAAAAAGAAAAAGGTAACTTCAGAGGGCTTAGACTATGGACTACAGTTGTAACAGAAGAGGTAAAAACACTGGCCTATTTCACAGGTGGGATTACACACACACACTTCCACCCGTGTGGGTATGTCTCCTCACGCATAACTGCACATCCTCGGTCACCATAGCAACCAAGTACAGTGTCTTATGATCCTCTGTCCACAGTATTGATCAAGGCTGATTAACTTTAATTAGATAATTAAATCTAAGGCAGTGAAAAATAAGACTTTTCTCCGGGCTAAAAAACATGTAGACTAGTGTATTTTATGCCTATTGTGATGAGGCTCTCTATGTGCTAGGTGATAAACCCCCCCACCCACTAAAAAGCAGGCAGCTAGATGAGGTTGCTATGGCCCACATGTATGAATAAAACCTGTTGGTATAACAGTTATGCAGTCAGACACAATAAAGGTATGTGACAAATGTAGGGGCTAGTAACGGCCCAAAATGAGTTGGCGCCGCATAGCTGAGAATCCAGCAGAATCTATAATACCACAACAAATGACAGGGTGAGCTGCTCTGCTGACACTGGCAAACTGGGATCAATAGAAAAACGGCCTTGTCTAGAATGCAATCAATCTAATCGAGGCCTATGAAAAGGGGAGACACATACTGTTGGCTATGACGTCCATCTAGCCTGGAGGAAATTGTCACCAAAAAAATATCCAGGAGGAGGGCCTCACTCAATGAACACCGTGAATAGGTGCACTCACCGGGGATATTTTTTTATTTCACCTTTATATAACCAGGTAGGCCAGTTGAGAACAAGTGCCAATAAAATAAGCTATTGAGCGAACAGTAGCCTATTGGGAGTTGAGGATTTTGATAGCCTAAAGAAAAAGAGACAGGTTTGAGTTTTCTTGGTCTCCTCTTTGTTTTTCTAGCGATTGTATTGTGAAATATTGCGATAGGTTTATTTAAGATGCTTTCACTGACAGCCGCAAATCAACAAGTCAGCCATTTGAAACGCTGCCCAAATTGCACACTACCCGACTAGATTATGCCCTGGCCTTGTGATTTTCATACAATCTATAGCCATTTTTTAAAGAAGCTAATGATCCTCTGTGGCCTACATCCTGCTCTCTGTTGGTGTTTTTAGTATAGACAGGAGTAATTTGATAGTTTTGGTCAATTCACTTTACTTCAGATGAAGCTGCATAAAACAGCTGTCCGTTATGCTAGTAGGTTTACAAGGCCGAGTTCAAATGGCGACATCAAATTCAAAGCAATCGGCTCACGGCCTAAACAACTGACAGATGATGCTGAAATTCTCCACCCCTTCTAATTTCCTTCATTTTGTGGCTAGAGTCAAATAATTTCTATAGAACAAACTTCACGTCAGGATAGGCAACCAAAATGAATAATTCATGTTTGTGTGTTATATTAAACATAGAGGGAGTTTGGCACATTTTGGCAGAGATTTATTTATAGACTAATACAGTTGAAACAAATAGCCAAACTGAAAACTGCAGACATTACTAGTGCCTCCCCCGCGATCAAACCGCCATAAAAATATTAAATGAAACGCAGCCTAACGTGATCATTGACAGCTGCCTTGAAAGACAAAGAAAAAAATGCTTTCTGCTACTAAGATCAGTGAAATGTAGGCTAAACTGACAACGGAGAGAAGAGCAGAAATCTCAACTAGCAAGCAAGTCGCTGCAATGAAGAATTGAGTGTGTCCGCGTTCACGCGAAGGGGGGTAGAATTCTGGCAGGGGGGAGATTTTCGGCACAACACCGGCAAAGCAAACTGTCTGGCACCGTCTCTTCCGAGCGATGCTCCGCATTGTCCTCAAGTAATCCTTTCAACACGCTAAACAACCGTTGCATTTTAATTGTGATTGTAATGATTTTAGTCTACTTTTTTTGAGGCCTACCACTCCATTTGTTGGTCTTGAGCCAGGGTATGGTGACCTGGGGTCTATTACATGAATATGTATCAGCAGACAGGACACCTAGATTGATTCTAATTCCAGCATACAGCTCAGTCACCGTGGATGTGAATGGAGAAGTGGACTGGTGACCTTGGGAATAGCAGGATCAGTGACCTGCCACCCTCTACTCTCAACGCGTCTCAGTAGGTCGGTGGTTTCCCAGCGGTTATTACAGGACATTAGGCAACACTGCTGCTGAGTCTGTTCAGACTTTGACCCTTTATGCCACGAGGTGCTCCAGTGAACCTCCTCCAGC
Source organism: Salvelinus sp. IW2-2015 (assembly GCF_002910315.2). Classification (NCBI taxonomy): domain Eukaryota; kingdom Metazoa; phylum Chordata; class Actinopteri; order Salmoniformes; family Salmonidae; genus Salvelinus; species Salvelinus sp. IW2-2015. Next base: position 204,578 of record NW_019942995.1, on the reverse strand, counting down.
TAATCATTCCCGCGCAGAGCAGACCAGGAGGCTAACGTTGACTTGTGCATTGTTTCCATTTATATTAGCAGATGCTCTTATGCATAAGAGCATCTGCTAATATAAATGGAAACAATGCACAAGTCAACGTTAGCCTCCTGGTCTGCTCTGCGCAGGAATGATTAGCTGGAGGAGGTTCACTGGAGCACCTCGTCCATAAAAAGAGGTAATGAAATGAAGAACATAAAAAGACAGACGAGACTAAACTGATAACAGACAAGAGTCCACCCGGAGATGAGACTATTTCACAGTCGTATATAGACTGATAGTAAACGGAGACAAATTATTACAATGTACAATGGACCCACTTGCAAAAAGGAACACTCCAAATCCAGCAGTTCAGAAGCATTTATTTTATCCTACAAACACAGATGCTTTTGTTGCCATCTTCAAAATGGTTTGATGCATTTGTTTACCCACCACACTAGTTTTCCACCCTACCCTAACACACAAATTCTTTCATAATAGATTGTGAGAGATAAATATGTGGTCTCTTATCAAAACAGGAACTGTGGAATCAGTGATTGTGAACGCAAACAGGTCTGGAGCCAGAGCTCTGTAGGAGGGTGACGACACCCCTTCCCCACTGTAGGTGTGATCACCCAATCAGAGGCTCCACTGCCTCCCTTGCACTGACCACAGGTGACCTGGCCGCAGTGCAGAGAAAGGGCCTGATGTGACCATGACCATACAGGAGAGTGTGTGTGTGAGACAGGATAGCCTGTTCAAACTCCTCAAATCCTCCTCACAGCTCGACAGGATGGGCAGGTTAACAAACGAAGGCAGGCACAAAAAAAAAAAAAAAAGAATGACAGAAAAAAAAGCTCTACTGCAAATGTACAAAGTGAGAGACCGCGAGCACACACACACACACACATACATAAAAGGATGGAGGGGGCTTGCAGCAAAGGTTATACAAAGATCCACACTGCCGCAGAGAAACAGAGAGATAGCAGAGCCACACTATATGCGACTCAGAGAAACTGGAATCCCTCAATGTCATCATTACAATGAAGAAAATCACCAATGTCAGGAAGACACTACCAGGTGAGGAAAACTACACATACACACTGAATACACAATGAAGGAAACAGAGAGTCTGGACTTATAATAAGTCTGATAAGACATACTTTAATTGTGTAAACTAAAAGTAATGAGCACAAGGTGACCTTGGACTAATCCTGTCTCAGAGGGTACTGTACTAGATAGTGGTGTATGAGTGCAGGCTGGTTTGTGAGATGGTGTATCAGTGTAGACTGGTTTTGGATCAATTGAGAACCAGTTTAGTGTGTTCCAGTGTAAATGGCTAACTGGTTACAGTTAGAGGGACTGGCACTGACAGAAGCAGTGTTTTCTGGGTAATGCATCTCACTCACGGTCTGTCCTTCTGTCGGTCACAAACTGCTGTGCTAATGGAATTTTCCACATGAGCGCCTTCTCCCTCTGTGCTCTTAACACTCAGCGTCAGCCACACACACAGAGCACAACTTTCCCAACAACACACATGACCTCAGCATCAATCCCGAGTCACTCTCACACACACACACAATACGCTGACAGGGCTGAGAGAGAAACTGTGCCTCTCTGATAGCTCCGGATTTCATTGGGATACACAGAGTCTGGACTCTGTACCATAGTAGCAGAGTCCAGCACATAGTCACGATGTCTGTTCTGGCAGTCAGTCTGCTCCATTCTGACAGTTCTGTGAGTCGGGGGAACAGACCTGCTGCTGCGGGTGAGATGTAGATGAGAACTTCCCATCATGCACTAGGACAGGGATTAACATGGTTAGTGGCAGGTAGGCAGCGCCAACACCACCCAACCCCCGGGCGCTGAACACCCGCCTCACTGCTTGGAATTCAGACCTGCTGGGTCAGGACTGAGGTGTGGGTTGGGGAGGTAAAATCTCAACTACTGCAGCTGGCTGGAAGTTGTAAGTGTTCTCACACACACACATACATACCTGGAAAAGCTGGACAGCTAGATTGGTAGAGAGAGAAATGCGAGTGTTGTGACGGTTAATAAAGGAGCTTCAGTAGGTGAGATCTATACTAGCCATGTCATTCAGGCATGCACACATTTCCCAACATCATACCCTTATCGTCTGGGTTAAGGGCATGTCAGCTAGAACAGGCCTGCTAAATGGGGTCGTACCATTTACCAACATCATACCCTTATCGTCTGGGTTAAGGGCATGTCAGCTAGAACAGACTGCTAAATGTGGTCGTACCATTTACCAACATCATACCCTTATCGTCTGGGTTAAGGGCATGTCAGCTAGAAACAGACCTGCTAAATGGGCTCGTACCATTTACCAACATCATACCCTTATCGTCTGGGTTAAGGGCATGTCAGCTAGAACAGGCCTGCTAAATGGGCTCGTACCATTTGATTTCAATCACTTGACAGAATCCCTTTTGTTTTAAACAAAACTTGCCATACATATTTGCCCATGGGAGAAGATCAGAAAATGACTTTTTGGACCTGAATGCCAAAGCAATTAGGAAATAGAAGTCTTAAAAGTTTACCAATTTTCCATTACCCACCCTACCACGAGACCTCCATGTCTTCATCACTGGAAAATATAAAAGGTTGAGAAAGATATCATTTAAAAGGCTTATCAAACTATTCTATAATTTCTTGAGAGAAAATACATTTTTGAACTTTTAACGTAAATGATCTAAAAACACGTAAACTCTGCATATGTTGTAGCTTAGACCCTATTTTACATCGAGGTGTTTGTTGTTCCCGCCATCGGCTGAGACACAGCATGCTCTTGAATACAGGGTGAGTGTCATGTTTTGGCTGTACTAAAATGAGAAAGTTGATATTTTAACTTTCAAAATGGTAGCACAAAGACAGTTGGAGGACCACACATTAGAGAATGTTAACTTGAATGGGAATATCAGTTGCTTTAAATACCGTCAATCTTCCATAGGAAATCTACTGAAATAGAAAGACAGATATTCACATTTAAGTTGACATTTGACGGTGGGTGGTCCGGCATCTTTGTGATAGTAATTAGAAGTGTGCATTTTTATTCATTAAAAATTTCAATGGTCATGTCCATTCTATGAATTATATTTCTATGATTGAAATGACACCCACCCTGTATTTAAGAGCATGCTGTGTCTTAACCGATGGCGGGAACAACAAACACCTCAGATTATGTAAAATAGGGTCTAAGCTACAACATACGCAAAATTGAAACAGATAGATCATTGACGTTAAAAGCAGTGGGAGGCTCCTCAGAGGAAGGGGAGGACCATCCTCAGTGAATTTCATAAAAATATGAATATTTAAGCATTAAAAAGTTATCCTTTAACTATACTAAATATAATCTCGTCACCAAATAATTGATTAAAACACACTATTATGCAACGAAGGTCGACAGTAGCCTCAACAGCACTCTGTAGGGTAGCACCATGGTGTAGCCGGAGGACAGCTAGCTTCCGTCTTCCTCTGGGTACATTGATTACAATACAAAACCTAGGAGGCTCACGGTTCTCACCCCCTTCCATAGACTTACAGTAATTGTGAGAACTTCCGGAGGACGTTCTCCAACCTATCAGAGCTCTTGCAGCATGAACTGACATGTCATTATCTTATCCTGATTGGGTGGACTCTAGAAAGCATAAACTACAGCTAGCTAGCACTGCAGTGTGTAAAATGTTATGAGTAATTGACTCAAAGAGAAAAAGACAATCGTTGAACAAATTAATTTCTTCCAAAATGAAGCAAGAGAGAAATAGAAAGAGAGATAGTTAGCAAATGCAGCGAGCTAGTTTAGTCTACTGAAACACCCTGCTCAAACAGAGGGATGCGATGTTAGCTAGCTGGCTATCGCTTTCCAACATAACACTGGAACTCTTCCAAGTCAAGGTAAGCTTTTGGTATCACTAATTTATTGCCACCGGGGCCCTCCGGTGTAACTGTTTACTGACTGTACAGTAACAGAAAATTAGAGTATCATGTAGTAGCCTAAACCTATCGCTGTTACATTGAACTAGGTTAATTGAATATGAATGAGAGTTATCCAATATTTCTATGCTATATGTAATAGAAATTAGGCCATGCTCATGAAAAAAAGAAAAAGTCCTCCCTCATCTTAAATGGCACTGACCGCCATTGGTTAAAAGGTTAAAAAATATATATAGTTTGGCAACCCTGTTTGTAAGCTTTTAAATGATGTCAAACGCAACCATTTATCTTTTACCATGATGAAGACATGGCTGTCTCATGTTATGGGTATGTAAAATGGATCAACTTTGAGCACCTCCATCTCCTAAACGTTTTGGCATTCAGGTCCCAAAACAATCCCTTTCTGACCACTTCCTCCATGGGCAAATATATATGGAAAGTTGTTCAATTCAAAAAGGGGTGCAGTCAAAAAGTGATTAAAAATCAAATGGAATGACCCAGTACAGAACATTCTTCTTCAACATTAGAAGCGAGAAAACCCAGTTGATCTGTAATACCGGTAATCTGTTCAGAAGTCGAGAAGATATTGTCCAGAGATTGTGTGGTGAATGGAATCATTGGATGATTGCATTACGAAATTGATCGATTGACCTTAGAACAGCTAACTAGCTACGCTGATCTGATTTTCCTTTATCAGATCATGTCCATACAGATAAACACAGAACACATTGTTTCTGTTATCGGGTCAGTCTGGTCGAATGAATTTAGATAGAAATACTGTCAGGGTTCTAATGGCAAACCTCATTAATGATGAAGATTAGAACACATTACAACAGGTCTCTAATCCACACCCGTCCTGAGTGTGTCAGATATGTCTTGGGGTGGGGGAGTTCGTTTTTTTTTAGGGAAAACAAGAGTGGTTCACTCAGTAGATCAAGTCAGTTCAGACCCATTTAAACCGTGGAAGCCCTTTTCCACTAACCCTGTAGCGGTTGACCTGGGGTGAGAGAATGTGTTTAGGGTGGCAGGTGGGTTGCTTTTCGCTAGCGCTGCACGTCCACGGTTAACCTGTGGTTTCTCAACAGTTTTGACTGATTTACATCCAAATCTTATTTCCACAGTACAGTAGGTTTTACACAACACTGAACAAGACAAAATCCTGTAGTAACCTTACTCCCTGCTAGCTAGTCAGCCTTCCCTGTTCACTTAGCATCGGTCTATGTTAAGGTGACCAGATTTCTGAAATGAAAACCGGGGACATTTCCAGTTCGGTGGTCAATATATAATTAAAATAGGCAATGTTATATTATCTATGAAATTCCGGTTTCATGTATTTAGTCTAACAGGCACACTGTGATAGAGAAAACAACTATATTACAGAAACACTACAGACAAGACAGAAATGTCCAATCTGAACAGCCATTCAGTGGTCCTGGTAGTCTGGGTAGAATAAGAGCAGAAGAGAACATGAGCAAAATTGGGAAAAAAACAGACAATAGTATATGTGAAATACTTAACATAATAAAGAAATAAGATGCTGATGAGATTGGTAACTACATAATATAGTTATACCAACCTAATCTGTATATTTCTCAGAAGAATGTATCTTATTCAGTCTTTGGCCAGCTTCTCCATGAACTCCTGGCAGGGGAGGTTGAAGTTGGTCTTCACAATAAGCATGGCCTTGATGGTAGGAACAGTGAACCTATTTCTTGCTGCTGTCCATATATCATTCATTTGGGAGAACACTCTCGACTGGTGCATTACTTCCAGTTAAGCACATGACAACAGACGCTAATCTAGCCAGGTTAGTGTGTGGGATGTCGTTCTCTTTGAAGTGGGTAACCACCGTGCTCCATCTCTGACTAAGCGGTGTCTCAGATGTTTTCCATTCTTCAAGCGATCCCCCTTTAGGAACTCTTGCAGGACAGTAACCTCGTCAAACAATGCATCCTCATTGATGGTCACATGGGGGCATTTTTCCTGCAGTGTGCCTGCTGCCTTCTGGATCTCTTCACGCTGAGGTTGCCTTTTTAAAAGGAGACAATGTAACCCTTTTAGATGATCTGTGTGCTTTCCCAATGCCTGCAAGTAGTTCACAGCCGTAGTGAAGAATGATTGGGATGTTCACCAGGACCTCAGCTGCAATTTCCTCTGCTGTTTCTCCATTCAATTCAACAAAATCAAGCAGTTTTGTTTCCATAGATGTGCTGCCATCATATATCTTACATATCTGACTACTATAGGCAGCAGCTTTACATGTCCATGATTGGACGCATCAATGGACAGGGACACAAATTCAACCTGGTCTAGGTCCTGTATTACCAAAGTAGTTGCCCATGGTGCTAACACGTTACTCACTGTGGCGTCACATTTTGTCCTAGCACATGGAAGGTTTATGAGCCGAAGTTTACGTGTCAGTTGTGCTGTGCAGCCCAGAGATCTGTAACTATGATTGTGTCACATAGTGTGGTATGCAAAGACACCCTCCTGCACTGCTAAATCATATTCTTCTTGGGAAGGCTCAACCTTCTTGAAGAACGTGGTGACAGAGGGCATACCAACACGGGCAATCAGAGAGGCTTTATGCTTTTTCGTCTGCTGATGTTCTACCACTGCCGTTCTTCTCCGGCTGCCAATTGAAAGAGGAATTACAAAGGATGCAGTGAACCATTCTATCGTCTTGACCTGAGCGTATAAATGGAAATTCTCTCATCATGTTTATCATTAAAAGTGCATTTCCATTTCTTGGAAAGAGTCATTGTATCTCCTCTGTCTGTTCTTCTTCACTCTCCTTGTGCCACTCTTAATTACTCTCTTAACTTTTTCTTCTCCTCCAATCTTTCTCCTCCTTTCTTCACTCGTCTTCCTTTCCTTCTCTTCACCTTTCCACCTCACTCTTCTACACTCTCCTTGCTTCACTCTTTTTACTACCTTACTTTTTCCTTCTCCTTTCTCTCCAATCTGTATTAATAAACAGCATACTATTAGATAAAATACTTTGGTTAACAGATTCCCATTGCTTGCCTCATTTTTGTATTTTATCTCAAAAAAATTGTTTGGAATAATAAATTGGCAGGCTCTGTAACCATATCTGTATCTTTCCTCCTCTGTCTCTCACTTTTCTTCCTACTCTCCTTCCTCTCCACTACTAATGTTATCCATGAACATTTCTAACTATATTTTCACACTACTTATTATAATGCCATATAACTTAGCTAGCTAACTTAGTCTACATAGCTAACGTTAGCTAGCATAACCTATTTAAAACCTTATAGAGCAGATCACCTATCTATATAATAAATTGTGACATAACATCACTAGCTAGTATCTCAAACTGGCTTGAAAATAAGTTTCTGGTGATGTTGTGGATTCACTTGATACTTGCTAGCTTCTGGCCGAGTTTTCCACAGCAGTTTTCTCTAAAACTAGTAGTTAGTAGAAGAAGAGTGAATGAAGCTGCTATAGCGAGCAGCCCCCTCTGTTGGCCTAAACAAGCACAATGCGTTTGAGACGTCAACCGGTAGGCTCTGCTGCCCGGTCTTTCTTGCCAAGTAAAATATTTCACTTTGAGGTCTGTTTTTAACGCACAGTTAAAAACGAGGACATTTCCGGGGACAGCTCCAGCCGGGGACAGGCCACCTAAAACGGGGACTGTCCCCGGAAAACGGGGACGTCTGGTCACCCTAGTCTATGTCCCTGAAGTTGCCGCTCATGAAAGCCAAGGTTAAACAATTGCACAATAGATATCGCGTAGCATGGCACACTACTGATCTTACAAAACCGACATTAGAATGTGGCCTACCGTTCCCTTTCCTACCGTTCACGGACAACATAACCTCTCTGTGTACTATCCCTGGAGTCATTTGTTTTTCCTTCCAGAGATATTAGTCAACTGTGTGTCAGCAGGTCTAGTCTACACATTCCCTGTACTGTTGATCTGTTATAACCAAACTCCCTGCTCGCCAAGAGTAACTTCCCTCTCGCAGCTAGCTAGTCGGCGTGGTGAAACCGCTTCCTTGTTCCCTTAGCCTCTGTCGGCATCTCAGCTAGGGGATGGGAGTGGCAGTAGGGAGACCAACAGCTCAACTGACTCATTACAAATAACTGGAGGGGGGGGTTCCTTTCCCCCCCAAGACTGCATCAGGCTGGCGGGACTGGTAGCCAATTGTCTGTCAGTCTAACCTTTGATTCCGTGTGGTGCAGAGCGGAGTTCATTGAACTCCAGTAACTCGCTCCCTGTGCTAGCTGGAGGCAGGCCAAGACAACACGCCCCAGCTTGTACTGTAAACTCAAGTATGTGATAGCCTGTGATATTTCGCTCCACAGCTGAGCGCTAAGCAAACAGACAACACCCCTCCCCTTCTCCCATTCCCCTCCTATCCCTCTCCCTCCACCTTCCTCCCGCCCTGTGCCTCAATGTCCCCAGCCAGAACACTTACCTATAGGTCTGACAGAACACAGGAAGAGGGAGGGACAGCCAGGGGAAGTATCACTGCGTTAGAAAGAACTTTCACATACAAACCAGTACAGAGGAAGAAGTACCTGGGGTCAAAGTACTGTGCTAAAGGTGGTCAATCATTGGAAAGGGCTTTGTTTTCTCTGATTGCTGTGCCTGTAGGACTTTTACATGCATGTGTGTGTGTGTGTGTATATATATACACACACGTTTAACTATACTTGTGGGGACCAGAAGTCCTCACAAGAATAGTAATCAAACTAATTTGAGTGGGGAAATTTTGCAGGTCCCCACAAGGAAAATTGCTATTTTTAGGCTTAGGGGTTATGTTTTGAATTAGGGATACGTTTAAGGGTTTGGGGTTAAGGTCACAGAAAAAAAAGATTTAATGGGAACCAATCGTCTCCCCACAAGGTGAATAAAACACAACTGTGTGTGTGCGTGTGAGAGAGACTGTACTGTTTGAGACTAGGGTGGGGCAGCATTTTATTTGGTCTTCTTTCTTGCATTAAGTGACAGACACGAGGATCATGTGCTGTATGCATGATGACAGTACTCTTGTGAGACTGGATTTGGGACTGCGTGGAAGATTTGACTCTAGGTGCCAAAATGACCATAACATGTTTGACTGTCAGAAGTAGTTTCAGTAGCGGCAACCCGCCCACAAGGGGCGGCGCACCACCTGTGATTGTTTTTTTATACCAATTGTAAACATCTTTTATTTAAAAAAAATAGATACACAGAGGAATTATTTATTTGACAGACCAGGAGAAAGCTATTATCCCTTATTGATGTCACTTGTTAAATCCACTTTAATTTGTGTAGATGAAGGGCAAGAGACAGGTTAAAGAAGGATTTTTAAACCTTGAGACAATTGAGACATGAATTGTGTATGTGTGCCATTCAGAGGGTGAATGGGCAAGACAAAATATTTAAGTGCCTTTGAAGGGGGTATTGTAGTAGGTGCCAGGCGCACTAGTTTGTATCAAGAACTGCAAAGATGCTGGGTTTTCACACTCAACAGCTTCCCGTGTGTATCAAGAATGGCCCACCACCCAAAGGACATCCAGACAAATTGATACAACTGTGCTTAGCATTGGAGTCAACACAGGCCAGCATCCATGTGGAATGCATTCAATACAGTCCATGCCCTGAAGAATTGAGGCTGTTCTGAGGGCAAAAGGGGGGGGTGCAACTCAACATTAGGAACATGTTCTTAATGTTGTGTACACTCAGTGTAGCTAGCTGGTAGCTTACTAGCTAGTTAGACTTGAAATTGGCATGGGAGCGTCCTAATCTAATATCTGACTAACTTGGGAATTTGAAGTTATTTCAGAATGAAAGTTAACTGGCTAGCACATCATGCTTTGTAACATGTTAGCTAGCTATCCCCAGTTAGAGGATGTGTTTTCACTTATTGCATCTGCATGCTTATTGCTTTCTCCTTGGTGCACTCGTTCGTAAACTGGTTGTTCGTTCATAATAGTATAATCTAATCTGTTCAAAACAGTGTCAGCATGTGCTGCAGTGGTCATTTGGTTTGACATGAAAAAGTGAAATAGGTGATTATATGGTGTTGTTCAAATACACAGATCACTTTATACACACACATCTTCTCAAAGAAACTAGCAGTAGTTTGAAAACTTGGCATCATATTTCTGTCATGCTGCTTTGTTAACACTGCAACCACCTCGCACCGCGGGTATTCAGCCAATCAGAAGCCGCCACTGCGTTTCAGTCTTAACACCAGGGATAGTTTCAGTCTGTCACACGCAGTGTGTTTGTGTCTGTGTCCTAACACCCCCAAGACGGAATGTGTCCCCCTCTCAATGAGGAGGCCCAGAAAGACAGACTCACTGCTGCATCACACTGTCCTGATCTGGGGATTATATAAGACAACCCATTGAACTATATTGAACAAAAATATAAATGCAACATTTTCATTGATTTTACTGTATTACAGTTCATGTGAGGAAATCAGGCCATTGAAATAAATAAATTAGGCCCTAATCTATGGATTTCACATGACTGGGAATACAGATACAGTGGGGAGAACAAGTATTTGATACACTGCCGATTTTGCAGGTTTTCCTACTTACAAAGCATGTAGAGGTCTGTAATTTTTATCATAGGTACACTTCAACTATGAAGGGACGGAATCTAAAACAAAAATCCAGAAAATCACATTGTATGATTTTTAAGTAATTAATTTGCATTTTATTGCATGACATAAGTATTTGATACATCAGAAAAGCAGAACTTAATATTTGGTACAGAAACCTTTGTTTGCAATTACAGAGATCATACGTTTCCTGTAGTTCTTGACTAGGTTTGCACACACTGCAGCAGGGATTTTGGCCCACTCCTCCCTACAGATCTTCTCCAGATCCTTCAGGTTTCGGGGCTGTCGCTGGGCAATACGGAGTTTCAGCTCCCTCCAAAGATTTTCTATTGGTTCAGGTCTGGAGACTGGCTAGGCCACTCCAGGACCTTGAGATGCTTCTTACGGAGCCACTCCTTAGTTGCCATGGCTGTGTGCTTTGTGTCGTTGTCATGCTGGAAGACCCAGCCACGACCCATCTTCAATGCTCTTACTGAGGGAAGGAGGTTGTTGGCCAAGATCTCGCGATACATGGCCCCACCATCCTCCCCTCAATACGGTGCAGTCGTCCTGTCCCCTTTGCAGAAAAAGCATCCCCAAAGAATGATGTTTCCACCTCCATGCTTCACGGTTGGGATGGTGTCTTGGGGTTGTACTCTACTTCTTCTTCCTCCAAACACGGCGAGTGGAGTTTAGACCAAAAAGCTCTATTTTTGTCTCATCAGACCACATGACCTTCTCCCATTCCTCCTCTGGATCATCCAGATGGTCATTGGCAAACTTCAGACAGGCCTGGACATGCACTGGCTTAAGCAGGGGGACCTTGCGTGCGCTGCAGGATTTTAATCCATGACGGCGTAGTGTGTTACTAATGGTTTTCTTTGAGACTGTGGTCCCAGCTCTCTTCAGGTCATTGACCAGGTCCTGCCGTGTAGTTCTGGGCTGATCCCTCACCTTCCTCATGATCATTGATGCCCCACGAGGTGAAATCTTGCATGGAGCCCCAGACCGAGGGTGATTGACCGTCATCTTGAACTTCTTCCATTTTCTAATAATTGCGCCAACAGTTGTTTCCTTCTCACCAAGCTGCTTGCCTATTGTCCTGTAGCCCATCCCAGCCTTGTGCAGGTCTACAATTTTATCCCTGATGTCCTTACACAGCTCTCTGGTCTTGGCCATTGTGGAGAGGTTGGAATCTGTTTGATTGAGTGTGTGGACAGGTGCTTTTATACAGGTAACGAGTTCAAACAGGTGCAGTTAATACAGGTAATGAGTGGAGAACAGGAGGGCTTCTTAAAGAAAAACTAACAGGTCTGTGAGAGCCGGAATTCTTACTGGTTGGTAGGTGATCAAATACTTATGTCATGCAATAAAATGCAAATTAATTATTTAAAAATCATACAATGTGATTTTCTGGATTTTTGTTTTAGATTCCGTCGTCTCAACAGTTGAAGTGTACCTATGATAAAAATTACAGACCTCTACATGCTTTGTAAGTAGGAAAACCTGCAAAATCGGCAGTGTATCAAATACTTGTTCTCCCCACTGTATGTATCTGTCGGTCACAGATTCCTTTATAATTTTATAATACAGGATCTCAGTATTTTTGTGCATTCAAATTGGCTTCGATAAAATGCAATTGTGTTCATTGTCCATAGCTTATGCCTGCCGATAGCATAACCCTGCTGCCACCATGGGGCACTTCGTTCACATCAGCAAACCGCTCGTCCACATGACACCATACACGTGGCCTGCGGTTGTGAGGCCGGTTGGATGTACTGCCAAATTCTCTAAAAGGACGTTGGAGGCGGCTTATGGTAGAGAAATTTACATTAAATTATCTGGCAACAGCTCTGGTGGACATTCCCGCAGTCAGCATGCAAATTTCATGCTCCCTCAACTTGACACATCTGTGGCATTGTGTTGTGTGACAAAACCGCTAATTTTAGAGTGGTCTTTTACTGTCCCCACCACAAGGTGAACATGTGTAATGATCATGCTGTTTAATCAGCTTCTTGATATGCCACACCTGTCAGGTGGATGGATTATCTTGGCAAAGGAGAAATGCTCACTAACAGGGATGTAAACAAATTTGTGCACAAAATTTTACAGATAATATTTTTGTACATATGGAACATCTGATCTTTTATTACAGTTCATGAAACATGGGACCAACACTTTATATGTTGCGTTAATATTTGTGTTCAGTGTAAAACACACACAGTGCTAAGGCACTGAGTCGACTGGGGAAGTCACACCCACTACCCACAGAGGGAGAGAGTGTGAGTTCATGAATGTATCTGTGAGTAGCCTTGGGGACAATCAAAGCCACCGAAGACCAAACACTCAACGACTCATCGTCTCTGATAGATAAAGCTGAACACAGTGGTGAGGGTCTGGCTTTCTAACGAGACTACTGATCAGACAGCTCTATCAATTAACACAGTTTACCTGGTCTGTGATAGGTGTTCACCTGGCAGTACCTCATTTAGGAACCACCCTGAGAGTCCAGACAGGCTACATTAGTTGATCCAACAGTGTGATTGTTCTCTACCACCTGCAGAGGTGTTTTCCCCCAGGGTCACAAAACAAGTGACAAGCACTTCCCTTATCTAACAAATCTATTTGGATTACAGGTGTTATGTTATGGCCATGTTTCACATGTACACTTTTCAGCACAGATGGAACATCCAGTCACCCAAGTCAGACTTCTCTCTGCTACCGCATGGCAAGCGGTACCGGCGGGCCAAGTCTAGGTCCAAAAGGCTCCTACCACCAAGCCACAAGACTGCTCTACAATTAATCAAATGGCCACTCGGACTAGTTACATTGACACCCACCCCACAACACGTTTTTACACTGCTGCTACTTTTTGTTAAATATCTATGCACAGTCACTTTACCCCTACCTACATGTACAAATTACCTTAACTAACCTGTACATAGCCTCGTTACTGTTATTTTGTGTTAATTTTATTTAGTCAATATTTTCTTAACTATTTCTTTAACACCATTTTGGTTAAGGGCTTAAACATTTCACAGTAAGGTACACACACCTGTTGTATTCGGTGGAAGTGACAAATTAAATGTGATTTGATCACCATACATTGGCATATAATCTACAATGTCTAATGGACAATTTACGTCTATAAAATGGACCGTTTGTCAGTAGGGTACAGATCAATACTTACTCGTTTTCAAGCAATGTCATACACACGACCTCTTTGACGCCCGGGTTGTTGGCCTTTTCACAAGAGCAGTTCTGGAGGTTCCAGGTAGCCACCCTGACCACCGCTTTCCCGTCCCGCATCCCCGACGGAGGCTCCACGTTGGGCCGCACAGACATGATCCGAGTCGGCCCCCCGGGTGGAAGCTCCATGTCTTCACTCCGGAGACTGAATGATGTGGGGCTCGGGTGAGACTTGGTAGTGTATGCCAACCCCCCGTTGGTATTGGTGGAAGGTGTTCTGGAACGCTCTACGAACACTTGAAAGCGAATTTTGTCCAATAGAGAGGAGTTTATGTGATTGACCCTCACCAAGTCTTCGATGCTTTTAAACGGACCGTTTCCCATACGGTATTCTACTATGTTCTTCGCTATTTTATCCGTGATGCCACGGATGCTCATGAGTTGCGCCGGTGTGGCGGTGTTGATGTTCATACCTGTGCATGACAGGTGGGGCTCGAAGTCTTTACGCAGAGACGACGGCGAGTGTTGGGACGAACCCGTCCTGCTCGAGACGCATATTTCCAGTCTGATAATCTCCAGTTTGCCGGCACCGATTCCGCTCACGAGAGCCAAGTCCTCTACCTTTTTAAACCCCGCAATGCAGTTCCGGTACTCCACGATATTCTGCGCTACCGTGCGGTTCACTCCTGGTAGAGTCATCAGCTCCTCCTCGGTGGCCGTGTTGATATTCAACCGCTCTTGGTTCACGAGGATGTGGCTGAAGTTGCACGCGGCGCTAAACTTGCGCTTGCTGTTGCTGAAATCCGTCGGGTCTTTGGGGATCGAGCGGTGGCACCCCAAATTCCCTCCCATGACTGCGGCTCAGTTGGCAGGTCAATCCACCGGGGCTTGGAACAGTCTAGACCACGGGTAGACCGGACAGAGCGGCGAAGGCAGTAGCACCGCAGCAGCAGGCGCGCAACGTGTAAAAGTAGCCTACAGTGTGATTGATCGACTCCTGCTCAGACATGCAAGACCGTTGTAGATGTGACAGTTCTACTAATTTACAGACATATGAGCCGTAGTATGTTGTACCGTGTGTTTGTTTTTTGTGAGTAAAATAGATAGAAAATACGCACAAAACAGCAGGTCCAATTCTTTAGTCGTTTAGCTGTTTGTCTCACTCCATTTATATCATGAAGCCTACTGGTGTTAGGTCCTTGCTGAATATTCAGGTACCGTCCACACCGGTCAGCTTGCCTAGAGGAACTGGCCAGTGGCGTGGCGGTGCTGCAGCACAGTGTTCGCGTTAAACGCCAGCTGGTCTCGTCATCACACCAGGGGGGCGTGGCTCTAACCTTTTTCAGTCCACATGTTCTACTGTGTCCTTGAAGAGGACTTCAGATCTGATGCATTTTCTATTAAAACTCCTGATCTATTGGTTTATGTTTGACACCTCTGAAACAGGTCAGAAGGTTACACAAGTGGTACACAGGATTTATTTTAATTGAGTTGGTGAAAAAACTCAAACACCGTAGCAACTCACATGTAGGTGCTCTTTATGAAAAGGAGAAGTGTGCATGATGATGATGATGATGATGAGATTGATCTTTTCTCTTCTACAAAATAAGCTATTATTAAAACTAAAGTTGAGATGTAAGATGTAATAGATGACTATAATAATATAAAACAATATGTGTAATATAATTTTTTTCAACAAATAATACTCAAACGTGTCTCCATGCTGGTCACAGAGGCCCCTATGTGTTCTCAGTTTTGCATTTCAAATAGTGTTACAACACTTAATTTATTTTCAGTAAATAAAATACACAGATATGGTTGCACTGCAAGCAGGGATAGAATATACATGTGTATTTCAAAGCTTCATATAGCCCACAGCTTCCAGGCTCTCTCGCTCTCTCATTCTAGCTAGGCCCCATTTCTTCCCTCTCCGGTCAAATAGAAATATGCAGACAACAGAACAACCAATGAGAGAGAGGTGCTGAAGGTGGTCAGAGTTTTACATAACATGATGCATTGTGGCCAGTTTAAATGGACAACCAGGCTAAGTAATACCATTCTGGTTCTCTACACGACAGGTTTTTTTCTCCTCTGATTTCATTAGCATCTCATTAGCATTTTAAATTAGCCAAAAGGGGATTATGTTGGATTTCATCTCTGGCTACATAAAGGTGGTGATAGATAAGCTATCAAACTGTATAACAAGTTCTGAACTATGTAACAGAGCTGTACAACACTTATTGTGTTTTGTTAGAATGTTAGAAGTCTTAATAAAAGCAATGTGGATGTTATGCTGTGAGGGTTCAGCATAACAAAGCAGTGGACTTCCCTTTTGGAACTGTGTATGCAGGCTTTTGCTCTAGCCCTGCTCTAAGCACACCTTATTCAGCAAATTTAGGCCACCCCTGGAAGCTGTAGACAGGAAGATATCTGAGCGCCATGCAGCATACACCGGTATGGTTCCACCACCAGTACTGATGGGGAAAGCCATGCATGCCGTGTTCCCATCACACCTCTTTATATAGCATCAGTGTTTCATGACATGGCTCAAAGTCAAAACACTTCCACCTTTACTTGAAACCTGTTCTTATTTCACAATACCAAGGAGGTCGTAATCACTGAGAAAACACCAACAGGTAATAAAGCTGTATGATGTCTACAGATGGATAAAAACCACAGAACAAGATGTACCAAAACAGTATGAATTCACAAAAGGATAAGGGGATAATAAAAAAATAAAAAGAATAAAGTGATCACAGCCAAAAACAGCTGTAAAGATTTAGCTATCACACAGTGATATGACAGACATGTAGAGGATCCGGTTTCTCCTACCAGTAACCCTGTGCTCTGTTCCATGCCACTTCTTTGCCAATATTGACTCACTTATACTCTAGTTGTGGCAGCCAAGGCTCTGACCTGTTGAGCATGGAGCTGTAGCGTGACCAGATCACAACCAACATTTTCTCTTCTTGACCCCTATCCAACTTCTCTCAATTACTCTGATCATATCACCACATAAACTAACTTGCCCATGTGGACACAGACACGTATACGAAGTGTGTCTCAGTATGCAAGACTGGTGCTAGCACTGCCAAGGTAGTGGGTTCAATTCCCGCAGGGATCAACATAATAAAAATGTATGCACTCACCAACTAAGTGGCTTTGGAGACAGGTACACATATAGGCTGTTTACACAGGCAGTCCATTTCTTATCTTTGTCCCACCAATAGGTATTTTGTCCAATCACATCAGATCTTTTCACATAAGATCTTTTTCAGAAAAAAAATATCAGAATTGGGCTGCCTGTGTAAACGTAGCCATAGATGCACAAAGATACACAGACACAATCATTGTCTGGTCCAATGACGTAATGGGATTCTGGCTAACAAAAGGCACGTCTCCATGGTGGCAGAGACCACAGGTGGTGAAACAGTGCAGACCCACGTACAAAATAGAATCTGGCCCCTGATCCCTTAGTGGGTCCAAAACTGAGAGGCCCGTTAGACTAACGTACTGCTGTGTAACCCTATTGCGTGACACAACGAGAGTGTGGCACACCAAGCGAGTGCACTGTGTGTGTTGGCTGGGCTCCCTGATTGTACCATCAAACCCCTATACTTACCCAGAACGCTGCAGACCGCTGGGTGTTCAACCTTCAAATGTTCTCCCATGTCGCCCCACTCTTCCGCACACTCCACTGGCTTCCAATCTCGCATCCCCTACAAGACCACTGTTCTTGCCTACGGAGCAGCAAGAGGAACTGTCCCTCCCTACCTTCTGGCTATGCTAAAACCTGACACCCCAACACGAGCACTTCCGTTCTGCCACCTCTGGTCTCTTGGCCCTCCCACACCTACGAGAGGGCAGCTCCCAGTCAGGGCAGCTCTCAGCCCAGTCAAAGCTCTTCTCTGTCCTGGCACCTCAAAGGTGGAACCAGCTTCCCCCTGAAGCTAGCACAGCAGAGTTACAGCCCATACCAACTAGTGTTCGGGCAGTCTACTAAGCTATATGGGATTGTTTTAAGAAGGTCAGACCAATGATCATTTAGCTATTTGATTTTGAATTGTAAGACCCCTTGAATTATCCCAAAAATATAATACAAATATTTTATGACATTTTTTGGGGGGCCTTACTGCTGCTAGCCCATACAAACACATTGAATAACAGATTCCCTACATGGAACAACAGATTGTCCCCCCCAAAAACATCTAAAGGAAGTTTGTTCTGAAGTATCTGTCTTATATCTGATAGATATAAGAAAGATGAGGAAACATTAAAACATCTTGACGTAGTTAAACCCTTATTTTTGGCACTAAACAGTCTCCATATATACTGTACCGCCATTATTTTTTTCAAATGGTACCGGGGACCTTCAGACGAGTATTGTGAGGCCGGATGGCGTCCTAGAGCAAAACAGTCAGTATCTGGTGTGACCACCATTTGCCTCATGCAGCGTGACATCTCCTTCACATAGAGATGATCAGGCTATTGATTGTTGCCTGAGTGTTGTACCACTCCTCTTCAATGGCTAAGCGAAGTTGATGGATATTGGTGGGAACTGGAACATGCTGTCGTACATGTCGATCCAGAGCATCCCAAACATGCTCAATGGGTGACATGTCTGGTGAGTATGCAGGGCATGGAAGAACTGGGACATTTTCAGCTTCCAGGAATTGTGGACAGATCCTTGCGACATGGTCTGTGCATTATCATGCTGAAACCTGAGGTGATGGTGGAGGAGGAATGGCATGACTGTGGGCCTCGGGATCTCGTCACAGTAATCTGTGCATTCAATTTGTCATTGATAAAATGCAATTGTGTTCATTGTCTGTAGCTTATGCCTATCCATACCATAACCCCACCGCCACCATGGGGCACTCTGTTCAGAACATTGACATCAGCAAACCGCTCACCCACACGAAACCAGGATTCAACCGTGAAGAGCACACTTCCCCAGCTTGCCAGTGGCCATCGGTGAACATTTGCCCACTGAAATTGGTTACGACGACAAACTGCAGTCAGATCAAGACCCTAGTGAGGATGACGAGCACGCAGATGAGCTTCCCCGAGACGGTTTCTGACAGTTTGAGCAGAAATTCATCAGGTTGTGCAAACCCACAGTTTCATCATCTGTCTGGGTGGTTGGTCTCAGATGATCCAGCAGGTGAAGAAGCCTGATGTGGAGGTCCTGGGCTGGACTGGTTACACATGGTCTGCAGTTGTGAGGTCGGTTGGACATACTGCCAAATTCTCTAAAATTACATTGGAGGCAACAGCTCTTGCAACAGCTCTGGTGGACATTCCTGCAGTCAGCACACTCCCTCAAAATTGACATCTGTGGCATTGTGTTGTGTGACAAAACTACATATTTTAAATTGGCCTTTTATTGTCCCCAGCACAAGGGGCACCTGTGTAATGATCATGCTGTTTAATCAGCTTCTTGATATGCCACACCGGTCAGGTGGATTGATTGTCTTGGCAAAGGAGAAATGCTCACTAACATGGATGCAAACAAATTTGTGCACCAACTTTTGACAGAAATAAGCTTTTGTTGGTATGGTCAATTTCTGGGATATTTTATTTCAGCTCATAAAACATGGGACCAACACTTTCCATGTGGAGTTTATATTGTTGTCCAGTGTAGTTTGAAGGCCAAACCGTTCGGACGCTACATACGATTTTATGAGAAGACCACATTTTTGGCATGTCTCATGGTTTGACAAACACCACTCTAGCTCCGTCACCTTTCACCGCAGGTGCGGAAGTGCAACATACTGTAGGCTGATGTCGCACTTTTGCATACAAAGCAAAAAAAAACAGATCTCTAGCTTAAATTGACAGATTTTTACAGCGATTTAAAAAAATGCTAATTAGATTTCCACTGTGGCGTAGACATCAACTTTAGGCGGTTAAATAATCCACATAGCACCCCCCACCCCCCCCACGAGCACTGATAGCTACTTCGAGGAAAAAATGACTTACTATGCCTGTGATGTGGGTCTCACCTAGCTATCTTAAGATGAATGCACTAACTGTAAGTTGCTCTGTATAAGAGCGTCTGTTAAATTACTAAAATGTAATATGTAAAAATGTGTGTATACTGTGTGTGTGGAACAGCGAATGTGTATCACACAGTGTGTGTTTGTGTTGCCTTGTCCAAGCCGAACAGAGAAAAAAGCTAAAACATGTTGACAGCCACAGTGGCAAATCTTCTCCCTCCGCAGTCTGTTTGCTTGGACCCACTCCAGCATACCACACACACAGAGCTCCAAAAACACAAAGGTCATTGTCAAAATGAGCAATTTAGCAGAACAGACACTGCAAGCCAAGTCAGAGGACTGCATTTAGCAAGAGCCCCCTGTGTTTCACCAGCTATGGAACAGTATTTGGCAGGAAGAAGGTCTCAGGGGTGATAGACTAGAGAAAAGCACTGAGCGGTGTGGACAGCAAAAATAAATCGAAGCTTCGTAGTGTTATGTAAGAAAGATTGGATCCAGTTTCCCATGGACCAGGCAGCAAGAGACTGCTGATGAGAGTGGTTTAGCATTAGTAACCACTCCACTGAGGCATAGAGCTGAATGGGGCACTGTAAAGTCAGGGAGCCTTATACTAAGTGGGCTGAGCGATGCATGCAGTGTCTAGAGAAAGCTCACAACTGAGGCAGGACTCAAGGTGACAATACATAGAGATGATAGGAAGAGCTCTTTGTCAGTTTCTTCATAGCTCCCCAGCAGGTCAATACAGTATGTGATCAAAATGCACTATGGCACAACTGAATTTATATCCAATGACTTTGAGTGGAGTAATTGAGCGTTACCCTTAGTGCAATGGCCATTAATAAAACCTGGTTAGCAGGGATGTTCAGTCTGGACCGCATGGCTTCAGGGATGCTGAGCACAGAGCGAGGAAATGAACCTTGACCATTGTCCAGTTTGACTTGGCTAGGATGATGTGGTCTGACAGACACCAAGGACCAACGCCAACACAGCTTTCTGTGTCAAAGGGTGTCGGTCTACATTTCACCTAATATCGATTGACAGGCTTTTACTGCTTAACTATTACGATCAGCTAATTCCTAGATCACCATTGTCTCTTGCTCCGTTTTAGGTCAAACTTTACCTATAATTCATTATTTTGTCTCAAAATCATCCATCCCAACAGATGGTTCCGAAGTTTATTCAAATGCCCGAGAGGAAGTCACAACTGAGTTTAGCTTGTAGGCCTATTAGTATGTGCTAAGTAAGCACTAGATTTCATCGACCAAGGAATTCTTGCTTGCCACTTACATCAGGTGAGAGACTACCTACTTTTACCTTTAGTCTCTTTCACCTGAAGTAGGTAAAAGGCATCAAAGGTAATCAAATCAAATGTATTTATATAGCCCTTCTTACATCAGCTGATATATCAAAGTGCTGTACAGAAACCCAACCTAAAACCCTAAACAGCAAGCAATGCAGGTGTAGAAGCACAGTGGCTAGGAAAGGCCAAAACCTAGGAAGAAACCTAGAGAGGAACCAGGCTATGAGGGGTGGCCAGTCCTCTAATCAGCCATCTCCCCCAATGAACTCTGAGTGCATTTCTCTATTCAGGAGGATTCAGGTTTGGCGTACACCATCACAAGATGATCAGGTCTAAAGAGCAGAATGTTCAAGGGGCACAGTGTGTGATAAGACTGATCAATCAGCCTGGAAACTCCTGAGATATGCCCTATGACTGCAGGGCAGGGTTCCCCAACTGACAGCCCAGTCGTTGGGCTGTCAGTTGGGACCCTTCCAAGTTCTGAGCCCAATTATTTTATTTTATTATAAAAAAAATATACATATCATTCTTGGACCTAAGACTAAAAACACCAGGAAATCAGCTCCAAGTGATCTAAAATGGTGGGAATCTGTTCAAGTATTCACCACGCATAGAGATACGTGATCGTATACAAAATGTAAGAAAGGTTTGAAATAATGTCAAATATCTCTTTGGGCTTCTTGTGGTCAATTTGCAGTCTACAAATTAATAGTAATTATGTTCCGGACCCCCGAATACCTGCTCAAGAAAAAACAAAAACAATTGGGCCTGCGGCTGAATGTAGTTGATGATCCCTGTTGTATGGGATATGGTGGAGTCAGTAGTTATTCACTGCCCCCTGCTGGTGAAATATAGCATGCTTCTTGGTGTGGGGGACATATCGCTGACGACAGCTTTTGGCTTGTAACTGGAATCAAAAGGAAAGCTAAGCAGCATCATATCACACTAATTCACTTCCATCTCAACAAAAACTTCTTTGATGCACCTGATTTCAATAAAACCAACTGGGGTTGTATCATCACAAGTTTATTATGACTACAATAAAAACAAAATAAAAGAAAAGAAATACAGAGATGTATTATATGAACAGAGTTAAATGTGATGTAAGGGAAGGGAACCCCATCGTTGTTTATTACAGTCAATACAGACTTGTTTACAGTCATTGGTCATTGTAAGTAAACAACAACAGGGTTATGTTAATGCGTTGAGTTTTAACAACCAAACTTTCCCCCCCCACCGTCTTCAAAAACAGGGTTTCCCAGCCCTGGTCAAGGGGGCCTACTGTGTAGCAGCTGGAGTGCAGTTCAGTATGCACAGTAAACCTCAAAGACCAGAATGGAGAAATGCCTACAAACATAAAATGAAAAATTTATTGATTACTGTAGCAGGGCCAATATAATAGAGAAGAAAAAAAAAGACAAAATAACCAGCAATGAAACGTTCTAACATGACTGAAGTTATACACTGCGGTCCATGGCTAGATTATTTAAATGACAAGAAATGGAAGAGGATAATATTTTTGGATGAGGGCCAAAAAATAATGATAACTAAATAACAAAAATTGTTATAAAAACAAAAACGCCTGAGGTGTGTAGCTTGGTGTGTAGCTTCCTACTCCGCAGTTTGGTCATTTGGCGTTAAATAGAACACTACAACAAAGTCGTGCAGTCTCCAAGGTCATCTAACTAGAAAGAGGATAAGAAAGCAAGAAGTCTTGTGGCATTCTGGGTTTCAAAAAGAAAATGAAATCTTCTCTGAAATCATGAAATAGCTCATACCTGGGTAGTTTTTTGTGCGTGGGACTGCGTGTGTGCTTGAGAACTGCGAACCAAAAAACATGATTGTACAACAGTCTAACATGCCCATTTCAGGAAGAATAAGACAGGTCTTTGGGGAGGAGAGAACAGAAAGGAGACATGTTCCAGGACTGTCTGTGACAGTGGGTCTAATGTAGGACCCCAGGTAGAACCCACTTCCCCCAGACATAACACACTGCTCCTTCATGCATACACACAGTAACAGGTTGTTGGTCGACAGACAAACTGACAGTTGGTAAATTGGCAACCAGTACATTGTCACACGGTGGTCTTCCCGAAATACTTTTAAAATATCTTCTTCTTTTTATTCTTTTCCAGGGTCCTGTAGGGGCGTGAGAGAGAGGAGAACAGAGATGGAGAGGGAAGAGAGACAGATTACTAAATTGATTATGAGGCAGAGCTCTTTATAATGAGCTGTGTATGCAGTATATGCTGCGCTGTGTACTTGTGTGATATCCAAACAGCACTATGGCTGCGCCCGGTGCCATTTTCAGCCTTTCAACGGTGTGTATTGTCTCAAAGGGAGTGTGTTTTGTGCTCTGCCTTTTCCCAACCCTTGAGACACATTTGTTTCTCCCAAAATAATAACCTTCCATCATATTCTATGATGGTACAGGATGAGGTGAGGAGGAAAACCCTAGTCAAAGACTGTTGTCTCTGGTACCGCACGACAAGTCTAGGACCAAAAGGCTCCTTAACAGCTTCTACCCTCAAGCCATAAGACTGCTGAACAATTAATCAAATGGCTACCAGGACTATTACATTGACCCCCCCCCCCCCCCCCCCTATTTGTTTTTACACCGCTGCTACTCACTGTTTATTATCTATGCAGTCACTTCACCCCCACCTTATGTACGAATGACCTCTAACCTGTACCCCCGCACCGGTACCCCTTGTATATAGCCTCGTATTTTTATATTATTGTGTTACTTTTACTTTAGTTTATTTGGTAAATATTGTCTTAACTCTTCTTGAACTGCACTGTTGGTTAAGGGCTTGTAGTAAGCATTTCACGGCAAGGTCTTCACACGTTGTATTCGGCGCATGTGACAAATAAAGTTAGATTTGATTTGTGTAGAAAACACATACTGCATTATATGACTGAAAAAAAACAGGTTGAATAATTGTTCATGGTTGACTCCATGTAATATAGTTCTATAGGAATGTACGTGTTGGCCGTCTTCTTCATGTGAGTTGTAGTGTGCTGTACCTGGATGCGTCTAGTTTCTGTTGCTCCAGCACCCTCTGCTGTGCCTCCCAGTTGTGCTTCTCGTCCTCCAGCTGGCGTCTCTTCTCCTCCAGCTCCCTGTGCTGGGCTCCAGGTTCTTCTTCATCTGCTCATGGCGCCGCTGGAGCTGGAGACAGGACAGTTTGCACCATTTGCATGGCTGGAGTCTAGTGTGTGTGTGGTGTGTGTTGTGTGTGTGTGTGTGTGTGTGGTGTGTGTGTGTGTGTGTGTGTGTGTGTGTGTGTGTGTGTGATATATTCGTGTGACTGTGTGAGTGTGTTCGATGCATCTATTTTTTATGAATACATTGTTAATTAAAACATACAAATGTAACCATTCAAACTGGTGTCTTTTTTAAGTGATATTGCTCCATTAATAAATAAACAAGGGGCGAGTGAGTAAGTGAGTTTTAGTGGTGTGAAGGTGTTGTTAGGTTCCTGTACCTCTAGCTCAGAGTCTTTGAGCTTCTGGATCTTCTCCTTGACCTTCATCTCAAACACCTGCTCCATTTCCATCTCCATCTTCTCCATCTTGGTCACGTGCTCCCTCCTCTCCTCCTCCATCTGGGCCAGGGGACTCCTGCAGGGTTAAAGCACGCACAAATCATCCACCAGTCTGAGGCCTTAAACCCCAGCACTAGCCAAGAGTAGTCAAACTCAGACTTTGGGCCAGGATGGAAATTCCTGTCACGATCTCTCCTGCATACACTTATGCCTGGAGGAGGAGGAGCAGGGGAGAGGAAGGCCTTGGATGTGGAAGACCCAGCAATTCAGTGAGAGGATAATATTCATTTATGTTAGTAAAGCCATTGCGTCGCTGAGTTAGTGAACGCCAAGCCACCAAAAAGCTCTATTGGTACAGTTGCTAAGTGAAGCTCACAAAAAAAAAGCATGAGCCTAATCATAGGACAAAAATGATTTTCCTGGAAGACTATTGGAGACTATTCTACCAACAAGTATTCAATGAAGACTTCTGGGCAGTTTGCTAATGCTGTAGAATGATTTCATCTATATTGTGACCTGGTAGGGGCCTCTAGCTTATAATAAAGAGCTGCACCTCTATACAAACACAGGGAATGTACGAGGCAGATGGAAAAACAGATAGGAGAGAAAGTAGAAACGGAGCTAACTTGAAGAACTGAAATGACACTTACATGCCTTCACTTGTGTCAAATCTAAAAAAAGAGAAACACACACACTTAGCATGCTGATATGATGACCATGCGTTAGAGAGCTATTACCTAGCTAATGAGAACGAATGCTGCTGGTTACTTTGGCATTAGGGTGCATTATTTTAGTGAGGTTCTCTGTGCTTGGCTGTGAATTAGCAATGGTTAAGGCTTATTAGACTGTTAGATCCAGCTCAGATTCTGGGCTGTGTGTGTGGGTGACTGTTAGTCCCTGTGATCAGGGGAGAGGATTGCAGTAGTGCAGGGTCTTGTCTCATTCCCTTCATCCACACTGATACAGAAATGGAATGGAGAGAAATTAAAAACAGAACCACTTACAAACAAACACCTTTGGTCGACTGTTGGTTAGTACTAACTTGGTCATTGGTCCCTTGTTCTTGTTGTTGTCCACTCCGTTGTATGTGACGGCTGCTAGCTTCCTGCTGCGGTAGTTCTCATAGTGGACGTTGTTGGTCACATCCTTCAGGTCCTGCATGTGGGTTCTGGATCAAATCAAATTAAAACTTTATTTAAACTGCATGTAGATTCTGGAACAAGAAGACAGAACAGAACCACTCAAATACAACTTTATTTAAACTAAAATTAACCACAGCAATAAACTTTACAGTAAAAAAAACTATGTGACACTAAAACAGTCCGAGAGAGCAGTGAGGAACGATATGGCACTGAGAACTGGCACCATAATGTCTCTGCCATCTGCTGATGCTCATGCAGAGTGTAAAACAGGACACTCAGTGGTGCATGACCATCATGCAGAGTGTAAAACAGGACACTCAGTGGTGCATTGAACCATCATGCAGAGTGTTTAAAAACAGGACCACTCAGCTGTTCATGGGACCATCATGCAGAGTGTAGAAAAACAGGACACTCAGTGGTGCATGACCATCATGCAGAGTGTAAAACAGGACCTTTCAGTGGTGCATGACCATCATGCAGAGTTTGTAAAACAGGACACTCAGTTGGTGCATTGGACCATCATGCAGAGTGTGTAAAACAGGACACTCAGTGGTGCATGACCATCATGCAGAGTGTAAAACCAGGACACTCAGTTGTGCATGACCATCATGCAGAGGCATGTGTTTGTTGTTAGAACAGTACCTGATGAGCATGTTCCTCAGGATGGTGAAGTCACAGTGCTCTCCATTCTCCACTAGAGAGAGAGAGAGAGAGAGAGGAGAGAGATAGAGAGAGAGAGAGAAGAGAGAGAGAGAGAGAGGAGAGAGAGAGGAGAGAGAGAGGAGAGAGAGAAGAGAAGAGAGAGAGAGAAGAGAGGAGAGAGAGAGACAAGAGACAGAGAAGAGACAGAGAAGAGACAGAGAAGAGACAGAGAAGAGACAGAGAGAAAGAGTCAGATTTGTCAGTTACCACAAGGGGGTGTGACAGTCACAGGAGGGAGATCGAGAGCTATTCACTGCTGAAGGGAAGACCTCACGTCCACTCTCCTTGTAAAACATGGAAGGTCACAGGGGAGGGGCCTCTGGCTTTCTCATCCAATGAGTTTTGAGAAGGGGACAAGACAGGATGCGAGGAGTATGCAA
Organism: Salvelinus sp. IW2-2015; assembly: GCF_002910315.2. Classification (NCBI taxonomy): domain Eukaryota; kingdom Metazoa; phylum Chordata; class Actinopteri; order Salmoniformes; family Salmonidae; genus Salvelinus; species Salvelinus sp. IW2-2015. The sequence goes on along the minus strand of NW_019942995.1, from coordinate 177,798 downwards.
TTAAGATCTTCCCTAGAGGTTGCGTGGAGTAGACAGGAAGGAGAGTCTGGGTGTAATACTGTCAGCAGCCACAATGTGGTGCCAGACACCATGTATACTCCCACATACACTAGTTCCCCTGAGGTTTCTGCCTGACTGCTGTGTGTAGGGAGTGGATCACATAGCTGAAGTGTGGCCTTCCCCTCTCCCTCTCTATATTTATACACTTACACGGTGCCAGAAACATTTTTGGTAATCCAAAACTCACTCCCCATGGGCGGGTTTCATGCAACCGCCACAGAGGTACTGTAGTCGTAGTAACCGCACAATTCATCCAGTCGAGAGAACACAACTTTACTATTTTATACCAAAATGACAGCATCTCACATACACTACAGACCAAAGATGTTGACTTGTAATCTGGTCATAGACAGAGATAAAGAGCTGTATCTGAATGGTAGAGTTTAGAGTACAGCTGACTTTCCCCATCTAATCTTGCAGCGGTACAAAACAGTGGGGAGCAGAGAGGGGACATTAATTAACTTCTAGGGTTGGAGTGTATTCTCGTGTGTCTGTGTGTGTGTGTGTGTGTGTGTGTGTGTGTGTGTGTACACATGACCTGAGCTCTGGGGTCATGAGGTTAAAGTTCAAAATAGCTAGCTAAACTTCATACAGGTCTACTCTACTAAGACAAGTGCTGTAGAGTCTAGAATCATTTAGAGGGAGTGGTGCTAAAGCAGCTTCCTGTCGGTCTGTCTGTCTGGCACCAAAGAGAACTGAACACATATCCTGTCGGTCTGTCTGTCTGGCATCAAAGAGAACTGAACACATATCCTGTCGGGTCCCTGTCTGTCTGGCACCAAAGAGAACTGAACACACATCCTGTCGGTCTGTCTGTCTGGCACCAAAGAGAACTGAACACATATCCTGTCGGTCTGTCTGGCACCAAAGAGAACTGAACACATATCCTGTCGGTCTGTCTGGCACCAAAGAGAACTGAACACATATCCTGTCGGTCTGTCTGGCGTCAAAGAGAACTGAACACATATCCTGTTGGTCTGTCTGTCTGTCGTCAAAGAGAACTGAACACATATCCTGTTGAGTAGAACACGTCTGTCTGCTATATACAGGACTCTACTCAAAACACACCCTCCATCTAAAAGGGCCTGTTATATGCTGAGTTGATAAATAGCAATGGTCATTTCATCTCAAAGCTTTTCCTTTGTTAAGACATTAACAAATGTCATTTTCGTCGTATGCAAAATGACTTAAGTACTACTCTATTTGTTAAGAACATTCCATGGTCATTAAGTCACCAGTAGATATAGCTGAGTATATATACCGGACTGACGTAACTGGTCAGACAGGAACACACATCACTCAGGGCCAGAGATAACATAGCAAGTGAATGTTGATAACACAACATAACTAAATGTCAACTGCTAGGCAGGAGGCTACTGAACTTCCCCTGGTTCTAGTAGTATAATGTTTAGTATAGGAATAGTGTTGAATAATGTTACATTTTAATACTCTTTTTGAGCTGAAACTGGAAATGTAGATTTGTTTGATTTAACCAGGCAAGTCCCAACTAGATGGGACTAGAAATGTCAGCATTTGAATTAAGATAGAGGGCCTAAGGGAAAAAGCATAACGGTCATTCTAAGTCAAACATGACCTGCAGACTCACTTCCCCAACACACACACACACACACACACACAATATATTGACCCCAATAGTAGGGTGAGATATTGTATTACTTCCACACGTAAACCTTTCAAAGTTAAACAAATCGACGTGTGGGGAAACCTTAGTGCTAATATCAAATAACACCCAGAGGCTGTGGTGTGTGTATCCAGGCCAGTGTCTTGACTGTGACCTCTGACCCATGGCCCCTCACCTTCCGCCACGCCCCAGGGGTACTGCCTCCCTCTCACCCGCTTCTCGTTGACCACGATGATGGTGTTGCTACCAACAACAGCCAGGGGCAAGCGATCCTGCAGGGGAGGGAGATAAACATTACACAGCAGACACACAACTCATTCAAATAACCTGTTAGACAAGGCTATGCACACACACATTCTGCTGGGGTGAAGTATGTTTACCAAGACTCCTTTTTTCAAATTGGATGGAGAATTGACTGGAGATAAAGTAGTGCATTGGGAATACAGCAACTCTAATGGCAGTGACAGTTGAGAACAGTGGTTTGTGTGTGTGTCTGTATGCTTGTGTGTTTCTGTGTGTACCTTTAGTGAGTGTGTGTTTGATTATTCGCTCCTGTGTGTGTGTGACAAGTGCATAGTGTGCTGGACCAGTAGAGGACATGTGATTGTGTGACCTAATCAATACTAACCACTCAGTGGCAGCGGGAGCCAACTAACCACTCATGGGCAGCCAACTAACCACTCATGGGCAGCCAACTAACCACTCATGGNCCACTCATGGGCAGCCAACTAACCACTCATGGGCAGCCAACTAACCACTCATGGGCAGCCAACTAACCACTCATGGGCAGCCAACTAACCACTCAGTAGTGTTAGATTTATGTTATGCCTTCAGCAGGGCTGTAAACATTACATTTCATGATCAGGATAAAGACAGTGTTGTGTTCTCTCCTATTCAATTCCATCTTTGGTGTGGAGAATACTGTGTGTGTGTGTGTGTGTGTGTGGGGGGGGGTCCAAACCTTGATCTTCTTGACCATCTTGTTCTCCTCCTCATCGTTGGTCTCTGGGAACTCGTAGATCTGGATTTTGTGCTCTGTGATTTCTCGCATGATCTATAAAGAGAGAGAAAGGTGAGAGAGAGGGGGGGAGAGAGAGAGAAAGGTGAGAGTGAAATGTGAGAGAGAGAAAGGTGAGAGTGAGGTGAGAGAGAG
>NW_019942995.1:171996-174918 GCF_002910315.2 Salvelinus sp. IW2-2015 | reverse complement strand
TTATGTTATGCCTTCAGGCAAGGGCTGTAACATTAACATTCATGATCAGGATAAAGACAGTGTTGTGTTACTCTCCTAATTCAATTCACATCTTTGGTGTGGAGAACTACTGTGTGTGTGGTGTGTGTTGTTGTGGGGGGGGCAAACCTTGATCTTCTTGGGACCCCAATCTTGTTCTCCTCGCTCATCGTTCTCGTCTCTGGGAAGCTCGTAGATCTGGATTTTGTGCTCTGTGATTTTCTCGCACTGAATCTATAAAGAGAAGATGCAAGGTGATGAGAGAGGGGGAGAGAGAGAGAAAGGTGAGAGTGAAATGTGAGAGAGAGAAAGGTGAGAGTGCAGGTGAGCAGAGAGAGAGAAAGTGTGAGAGAGAGAAAGGTGAAGAGAGAGAAGAGAGAGAAAGGGTGAGAGAGAGAGAGAGATGAGAGGCAAGAGAAGGTGAGACGCAGAGGTAGAGAGGAAAGTGAGAAGGGAGAGAGAGAAATGGTGAGAGAGAGAGAGGAGAGAGAGAAAGTGAGATAAAGGGTAAGCAGAGACGGGGAGAGAGAGAGAGGGGGAGGATGGTAGAGGGGGGAGAGAGAGAGAGAGAAAGGTTTGAGAGAGAGGGGGGGAGTAAGAGAGAGAAAGGTGAGAGAGAGGGGGGGGAGAAGACAGGAGATGAGAGGGAAAGAGGAGAAGGGAGAGGGGGGAGAGAGAGAGAAAGGTGAGAGAGGGGGGAGAGAGAGAGAGAAATGAGAGAAGGTGAGAGTGAAGGGGGGGGGGAGAGGAGAGAGAGAAAGGTGAGGAAGAGAGGGGGGAGAAGAGAGAGAGAAGTTGAAGAGAGGGAGAGAGAGAGAAGAGAAAGGTGACGAGAGGGGGGAAGAGAGAGAGAGAGAAAGGTGAGAGAGGGGGGGAGAGAGAGAGAGAAAGGGGAGGAGAGAGAGAGAGAGGAAGGTGATGAAGAGAGGAGGCGAGGAGAGAGAGAAGAAGTGAGAGAGGAGGGGGGAGAGAGAAGAAAGGTGAAGAGTAGGGGGGAGAAGAAGAGAGAGAGGTAGGTGAATCGAGGAGAGAGAGAAAGGTGAGAGTGAGTGGGGGGAGAGAGAAAGGTGAGAGTGAGGGGGAAGGATAGAGAGAAGGTGAGGAGAGGGGGAGGTGTAAGTTAATGTGATCGCTGGCTTCCCTCTGGTTATGTTTCCATCTAGGCCAACGAGCCACAAACATCAATACTCACTCAGCTGAAGGGGCAGATCAATACACCAGGATGAGGGAACTGTGCGCCAGCACGTACACATACTCGTTGATCACATGCAACAACGTGCATTCACACCTTACTTTATGCATGTGTCTCTCCCACAGGAATAGCTTGAATACACTACTAATATCACACAGTCTACATCGTGCATTCAAGAACAAGAGGGACATCACACACACCATGTCCGTGTGACACTGGTCATCTCATCCCACACAGTTCAGTGCCCACACATACACACCTGCTCTTCTGAACTGTTTGGCAGCTCCTCAGGAGTCATTGTGTGTCCGCTTTGGCGATGAGGGGGATGATGTTCACTTTTTCATGTAACCGCTTCATGAACTCTATATCAAGAGGCTTCAACCTGGAGAGAGAGAGAGGTTTTGAGTTTCAACAAGTTCCTTTAATTTAACATGGTCAAGGTGAAGCTTGTTGGTGCTACACCGGAGGGATGGAGAGAGGGATGGAGAGAGGGAAGAGGGGTAGAAAAACTCAGATTTCACAGCTTGGCTGACCTCGGGACTAAAGAAAAAACAATTTCCTGTTCAGAATGAATCTCCCTCTCCATGGCAGCATCTGGCCCACAATACACTGTAAATCTACTGAACAGCACAGCACTCTTCTGTTCTGCCTGAAAACTATTTCATTTAAACAGCCATCAAGTTGGTATTTCATACAGAGTTACAGATTCCAGTCTGTAAAAGTAGATCCTGGGATATCTAAACAACGTTGAATCCTGGCACGCAGACAACGTGTACAAGTCTATGCTCTGCCTTGGCTGTGGCTAGATTCAACTGTATGTTCAGAAAGTTAGATCAAAAGAGCAGCATGAATCATCGCACTTTGAAAAATCCCTTGTTTCAGTCTCCATTTTGAAAGATCAGTTTGTGCAAACACACACACACACACGGCCGGCCTGCCTACACGGCCTGCCTACACACACACACACGGCCTGCCTACACACACACACGGCCTGCCTACACACACACACACGGCCTGCCTACACACACACACGGCCTGCCTACACACACACACGGTCTGCCTACACACCCACCCCCTGTCTCTTATACACATCTAGATGTGTATAAGAGACAGGAGTGGAGGGGTCAGACAGGATGACATCACTCGACAGGCTCACAGGGAAGGGAGAGAGAGAAAGGTGAGAGAGGGGGGGGAGAGAGAGAGAAAGGTGAGAGAGAGGGGGGGAGAGAGAGAGAGAGAAAGGTGAGAGTGAGGTGGGGAGAGAGAGAAAGGTGAGAGTGAGGGGGAGAGAGAGAGAGAAAGGTGAGAGAGGGGGGAGGTGGTAGAGTTAATGTGAGTCGTGCTTCCCTCTGGTTATGTTTCCATCTAGGCCAACGAGCCACAAACATCAATACTCACTCAGGCTGAAGGGGCAGTCAATACACAGGATGAGGGAACTGTGCGCAGCACGTACACATACTCGTTGAGTCACATGCAACAACTGTGCATCACTTACTTATTGCATGTGTTCTCTCCCACAGGAATAGCTTGAATACACTACTAATATCACACAGTCTACATCTGCATTCAGAGAAAGACACACACACCATGTCCTGTGTGTACACAGTGCCCACACATACACACCTGCTTCTTGAACTGTTGGCACTCCTCAGGAGTCATTGTGTCCGCTTTGGCGATGAGGGGGATGATGTTCACTTTTTCATGTAACCGCT